>NC_086104.1:111220989-111351311 GCF_963921235.1 Mobula hypostoma
CTCTGCCAGTCTTAAAATTTAAATGATCTCCCTCGAAAGAGATCACCTTTTATGAACTACGCTCCTGAACTGTGGACCTTAATACCTAAAACTGAAAGAGATGTAGACTTGGTTGACATGTTTAAATGCCAGCTCCAAATCTATTTAAGCTTGCTTTTAACTAACATCTTTTTGTCTTTCATTTTCATGTTTGCACTTTATCCCATTGTAAAGCACTTTGTCTACATTGTCTGTATGAAAAGTGCTCGGTAAACAAGTTATTATTATTATTAATTGTCTGTGAACTCCATGGAGACCATCAGATACCTATGTACCTTAACCCAATTACCAGCACTTGGTTGCTTGCCTTCTCTGTCTTCCTGTCTTGAAACAGTATATGGAAAGTCCAACTAGAGGTGGATAATGGGCAGCTGGATCCAAATGATGGCGGGGGGGGGGGGGAAGGTGGAGAATGCGAGGGTTAAGTATAGAAGAAAATTCGATGTTCAGGTAAGTGTATGTGGCAGGAAAACGCTAACCTGATATTGGAAAAATCAATATTCGTATCATTGTGGCATAAGCTACCCAAGCCAAATGTTGCTTTGCCATCTTTTGTTTGGCCTGTCTGTGGTAATGAAGAAAGCCAAGGATAAACAGGTTGGTGTGACACGCACCTGTCAATCCTCCACCTTATTACAAATGAAACCTATCATCTCTCCCCAACTACCTTCCTACCTTCTCCCCTACCTGGTCTCCTTATCACCTTCTAGCATGTGCTCCTTCCCCTCCACAAACCTGGCCTTCCCTCTTCCTTTCTAGTCCTGATGAGGGGTCTTGGCCTGAAGGATCAAATGTTCATATCTTTTCCAACCTGCGGAGTTCCTCTAGTGTTTTGTGTGCTGCTGTGGATTTTCAACATCTGTGGAATCTCCTGTGTCTGCAAATGAAAGTATTTGTCTTTATCTTTAAATTTTCCTTGGAACAGAGAGTGAAAAATTATTCAGTGAATAATATCCATTTCTGATATGGGTTTGCCTTGGTACCATGAAGATGAGCACATTGGCCAGCCAATAGCATGGTGCAGTTGCAGGCAAGTCATGAGAAGATACTGCCAGGAAGATTTCCACCTGGGAATTAGCAGCTTCCTAATTTCAGAACAACTTCTCTTGCCGTTATAGTGGGCCTCATGCACCATTATTTTACCACACTCTCACCAGCGTGAAGACACCCGTGACTGGTAAACACAAGATGCTGGAATCCAGAGTAACACATGCACAAAATGTTGGAGGAACTCAGCAGGTCAGGCAGCATCTATGGAGAGGAATAAAGAATCAATGTTACAGGCTGAGACCCTTCACCAGGTCCTACCTTCCTATCAGGGTCCTAATGAAGCACCTGAGTCTGAAACATTGACTGTTTATTCCTCTCCATAGATGCTGCCTGACCTGCTGAGTTCCTGGCGGCATTTTGTGTGTCACACAGCTGTGAGCAGATAGCTGGCTATGAGGAGATTGCTGGGTTGAGGCGTAATGTAGATAGTAAACAATGGCTGCAAATTAAGGGCAGGACAATTAGGAGGGTATGGAACTGACTATCTGGGACGCCAGGTAGCACCGTTGAGCCCTTGGAGACGTCGTGGGTTTATCAATGAAACATCAAAAAAGGAGGGTGCCCACCTGATGACCCCGATGACGTACCTACCCTCCCTCCTTGTCACCACTCCAAACCCACTGCCAACTTCGAGAGTGCCAACTTACCATAGGGATTGAAACATCAAGTTCTAGTAGCTCTACTACTAATTAATTGACCAGTCATTACCTCCAGCTGTAGTTCCCTTGTTTTCTTTTATAAATGAATGCATCCATGTCGCTTCACACCAATTCATGATGTTTACAAAATGCAAATCCATCCAGTGATTCATGCATCACCAAATCCCCAGAGTGGAACCTTGTGCTCCCCATTTTCCCTTTGAAAATCAGTCATATTCAAATTATAATATCCAGGACTTGCTTTCACAATATCGGTACAAGGTAGCTGAATTTTATACAGCATATTGGATACATATATGTCATATTGTGGCTATTCTAACCACAGAAATGTTCCCCCTGAATTCCCTATTGAACTTATAACCTTTGCTTTTTGGAGCTCTGAATACAAAAGCACATTTTCTATCTACATCTACCATGTCAAGCCCTTTCCTAACCTCAGAAACCAGTTTGATAATTGGCTCTTGGCAATTGGGAATATCCTGCATGTGCATTCAATACAAAAACTAAAATGTCCAGGAGTTATCTTCATGATATTGATATGAGATAGAGTGTGGATCAGTATGTAGAACTATGATGTTGTGGCCATCACAGAGACTTGGGTGTCTCAGGGACAGGAATGGCTGCTGAGTGTGCCGGGCTTTAGATGTTTCAAAAAGACAAGGAGGGAGGCAAAAGAGGTGATCATTGCTAATCAGGGATAGTGTCACAGCTACAGGGAAGGAGGAAGTCATGGAGGGATTGTCTAATGAGCCAGTGTGGGTGGAAGTCAGAAACAGGAAGCGGGCAATAACTCTACGGGGTGTTTTTATAGACTCCCCAGAAGTAACATCAAGGAGCAGATAGGGAGGCAGATTCTGGAATGGTGCAATAATAATAGAGCAATAATAAAAGAATAATAGTGTTGGCTGATTTTAACTTTCCTAATATTGACTGGCTTTTCCTTAGATTGAATGGCAAGGGGTTTGGATGGGGTAGAGTTTGTTAGGTGTGTTCAGGAAGGTTTCCTGACACAATATGTGGATGAGCCAACTAGAGGGGAGACTGTACTTGATCTGGTATTGAGAAATGAACCTGGTCATGTAAGATCTCTCAGTGGGAGAGCATTTTGGAAGTGGTGATCACAACTCTATCTCCTTTATATTATCATTGGAGAGGGATAGGAGCAGACAATTTGGGAAAACATTTGATTATGATAGAGGGAAATATAATATTAGGCAGAAACTTGGGAGCAGATGTTCTCGGAAATACGTGGCAGTAATGTGGCAAATGTTCAGGGAACATTTGCATGGCATTCTGCATAGGTATGTTCCATTGAGGTAGGAAAAGGATGTTTGGGTAAAAGAACCATGGTGTACAAAGGATGTAGAAAATCTAGTTAAGAAAAAAAACTTATGAAAGGTTCAAGAAATTAGTTATTGTTATAGCTCTAGGAAATTACAAGGGTGCCAGGAAGGAGCTTAAGAATGAAATTAGGAGAGCTAGAAGGGGCCATGAGAAGGCCTTGGTGAGCAGGATTAAGAAAAACCCCAAAGCATTCTAAAAGTATGTGAAGAGCAAGAGGATGAGCCGTTTGAGAATAGGACCAATCAGATGCCAAAGTGGAAATGTGTGCATGGAGTCGGGGGAGATGGCAGAGGTACTTAATGAATACTTTGCTTCAGTACTCACCAAGAAAAAGGACCTTGGCAATTATGGGACTGAAACGTTTGAACAGATAGACATAAAGAAAGCGGATGTGCTGGAGCTTTTTAAGCATTAAGTTAGATAAGTCGCTGGATTCGGACGAGATACACCCCTGGCTACAGCGGGAAGCGAGGGAGGAGATTACTGAGCCTTCGGCAATGATCTTTGCATCATCAATAGAATGGGAGAAGTACCAGAGGAATGAAAGGTTGCAAATGTTGTTCTCTTGTTCAAGCTGGTACAGGGTTCTGAGTTGGATGATCAGCAATGAACATACTGAATGGCGGTGCAGGCTCGAAGGGCTGAATGGCCTACTCCTGCACCTATTTTCTATGTTTCTAAGAAAGGGAGTAGAGATAACCCAGGAAATTATAGACCAGTGAGTCGACTTCAGTGGTGGGCAAGCAAGTTGTTGGAGAAGATCCTGAGAGGCAGAATTTATTAACATTTGGAGAGACATAATCTAATGACAAAGCATGGCTTTGTCAAAGGCAGGTCATGCCTTACAAACCTGATTGAATTACTTGAGGATGTAACAAAATACATTGAAGGTAGAGCAGTGGATGTAGAGTAAATGGATTTCCGTAAGGCATTTGATAATGTTCCCCATATGAGGCTCACTTAGAAAGTAAGGAGGCATGGGATCCAAGGAGACCTTGCTTTGGGGATCCAGAACTGGCTTGCCCACAGAAGGCAAAGAGTGGTTGTAGATGGGTCACATTCTACATGGAGGCTGGTGACCAGTGGTGTACCTCAGGGATCTGCTCTGGGACCCCTGCTCTTTGTGATTTTTATAAATGACCTGGATGAAGAAGTAGAAGGGTGGGTTAATAAGTTTGTTGATGACACAAAAGTTTGGGGTGTTGTGGATAGTGTGGAGGTTGGCAGAGGGATATTGATAGGATGCAGAACTAGGTTGAGAAGTGACAGATGGAGGCCAACCCAGATAAGTGTGAAGTGGTTTATTTTGGTAGGTCAAATATGAAGACCGAATATAATATTAATGTTAAAATTCTTGGCAGTGTGGAGTATCAGAGATATCTTGGGATCCATGTCCTTAGGACACTCAAAGCTACTGCACAGGTTGACACTGTTGTTAAGAAGATGTATGGTGTGTTGGCCTTCATCAGCTGTGGGATTTAGTTCAAGAGCCATGAGGTAATTTCTCAGCTATATAAGACCTTAGTTGGACCCCACTTGGAGTACTGTGTTCAGTTCTGGTCACCCCACTACAGGAAGGATGTGGATACTATAGAGAGAGCGCAGAGGAGATTTACAAGGATGTTGCCTGGATTAGAGAACATGCCCTATGAGAATAAGTTGAGTGAACTTGGTCTTTTCTCCTTGGACTGACGGAGGATGAGAGGTGGCCTGATAGAGGTGTATAAGATGATGAGAGGCATTGATTTTGTGAATAACCAGAAGCTTTTTCCTAGGGCTGAAATGTCTAACATGAGGGGGCTTAGTTTTAAGGCACTTGGAAGTAGGTACAGAGGGGATGTTAGGGGTAAATTTTTTACGCAGTGTGGTGGGTGCATGGAATGCACTGCCAGAGATGGTGCTGGAGGCGAATACAATAGGGTCTTTTAAGAGCTTCTTTGATAGGTACATGGAGCTTAGAAAAATAGAGGGCTATGCAGTAGAGAAATTCTAGAGTGGGTTACATGGTTGGTACAACATTGTGGGCTGAAGGGCCTGTAAAGTGCTGTAGATTTCTATATTCTATGTGGTCAAATTTTGTATACGATATTGGATGCAATTGTACAGAAAGTTCAGAACAGAATCCTCACGATCTAACATTGGTACAGTGAGCTGTTTAGTGTTTATTGTTCTTGTTTGTGCTGTGCACTATGTATACTTTGAACATAGAACAGTACAGCACCTTACAACCCCTTCGGCCCACAATGTGCGACCCTCAAACCCTGCCTCCCATATAACCCCCTACCTTAAATTCCTCCATATACCTGTCTAGTAGTCTCTTAAATTTCACTAGTGTATCTGCCTCCACCACTGACTCAGGCAGTGCATTCCACGCACCAACCACTCTCTGAGTAAAAAAACCTTCCTCTAATATCCCCCTAGAACCTCCCACCCCTTACCTTAAAGCCATGTCCTCTTGTATTGAGCAGTGGTGCCCTGGGGAAGAGGCGCTGGCTATCCACTCTATCTATTCCTCTTATTATCTTGTACACCTCTATCATGTCTACTCTCATCCTCCTTCTCTCAAAGAACTCTATCATAGAAAATAGGTGCAGGAGTAGGCCATTCGGCCCTATCAGGCTTGTTAGACATGATTGGCCCTTCACAAAGCCATGCTGACTGTCCCTGATCAGACCATGATTCTCTAAATGCCTATAGATCCTATCTCTAAGAATCTTTTCCAACAGCTTTCCCACCACAGACGTAAGGCTCAGTGGTCTATAATTACCAGGACTATCCCTACTACCTTTTTTGAACAAGGGGACAACATGTGCCTCCCTCCAATTCTCCGGTACCATTCCCGTGGACAACGAAGACATAAAGATCCTAGCCAGAAGCTCAGCAATCTCTTCCCTCGCCTCGTGGAGCAGCCTAGGGAATATTCCGTCAGGCCCCGGGGACTTATCCAGCCTAATGTATTTTAACAACGCCAACACCTCCTCTCCAGAACATCAACCTCCCTCATATTGTCCTCACCATCATCAAATTCCCTCTTATTGGTGAATACTGAAGAGAAGTATTCATTGAGGACCTTGCTCGCTTCCACAGCCTCGAAGGAACATCTTCCCACCTTTATCTCTAATCGGTCCTATCTTCACTTCTGTCATCCTTTTGTTCTTCATATAATTGAAGAATGCCTTGGGGTTTTCCTTTACCCTACTCGCCAAGGCCTTCTCATGCCCCCTTCTTGCTCTTCTCAGCCCCTTAAGCTCCTTTCTTGCTTTCCTATATTCCTCAATAGACCCATCTGATCCTTGCTTCCTGAACCTCATGTATGCTGCCTTCTTCCACCTGACTAGATTCTCCACCTCACTTGTCACCCATGGTTCCTTCACCCTACCATTCTCTATCTTCCTCAGTGGGACAAATCTATCCCTAACATCCTGCAAGAGATCCCTAAACATTGACCACATGTCCATAGTACATTTCCCTGCAAAAACATCATCCCAATTCACACCCGCAAGTTCTAGCCTTATGGCCTCATAATTTGCCCTTCCCCCAATTAAAAATCTTCCTGTCCTCTCTGATTCTCCTCTTTTCAATGATAATGCTAAAGGCCAGGGAGCGGTGGTCACTGTCCCCCAGATGCTCACCCACTGAGAGATCTGTGACCTGACTCTGTTTGTTACCTAATACTAGATCTAGTATGAATTATTATATTCTATTAACTTGTGTAATATTTTTTATGCGCTGTGTGTGTTAATGTGTTGTGTGGATGCACCATGGCCTGGAGGAACATTGTTTTGTTTGGTTGTATATATGTACAGTCAGATGACAATGAACTTGAGCTTGATCTCATCTGTGCCAATGCCCATGTTCTTCTACCTTACAATGTCATTTCCTCCAGATTTTTTCTTCCTTGCATATGTAACTAGCTTGAAACAGGAGCAGAATTTGGCCATCTGGCCTGTCGGGCCTGCTCTGCACTTGAAATACTTTAATAAATTCAGTAAGGTCAGTGTGGATAACTTCAGTATTCAATTTGATCAATAACTTCAAATAAGTCATAAACACTTGAATAAGTCAATTAAAATACTTCAATATGTCAATAAGACCAGGGTGGATAACTTCAATAAGATCAGTGTGGATAACTTCACTCACCTCAACACTGAACTGATTGCATAGCCTACAGACTCACTCTGAAGCTCTCTACAACTCATGTTCTCAGTATCATTTATTATTTTTTATTCATTTGTTTGTTATTATTATTTGATTTTAGTTTGGCAGTTTGTCTTTCGGACTTGTGTGTAGTCTTTCATTGATTCTATTTCATTTCTTTGTTCTACTGTGAATGCAGGCAAGGAAATGAATCTCAAGATAACTGTAGTATAAGGCGACTTGGGTAATAAACTCACTTTGAACTTGGATCTAAATTTTCCTACAACACCTTTTGGATTTTTGTGGCTGTTTTAACTCCAAAAGGTTCCTCCTGAATTCCGTGAAACCTCCTTCCACCTGATTCTGCAGATGCTGGAAATCCTGAGCAATGTACACAAAATGCTGGAGGAACTCAATAGGTCAGGCAGCATCCATGGAAATGAATAAATAGTCGATGCTTCAGGCCGACACCCTTAATCGTGATGAAAGGAAGGGGGAAATAGGTCAGAATAAGGTGGTAAGGGGAAGGGGAGGAGAACAGTGATAAGTGAGACCACATGAGGGGGAAGGTGAGTGGTGGGAGAGGGCAGATGAGGTAAGAAGCTGGAGGGGGTCGGTGGAAAGGGCTGATGAAGAAAGGCTGTGATAAGATAGGGTCACGGAACAAAAGAAGGCGGTGGTGGGCATATTATGAAGGTGGGGGAGGAAAGGCCACCAGAATGGACCAAAACAACCATGAGAGGGGTGTGATTATCTGCTGCTTTGGGATATCTATAACTAGGGAGGACAGTTCCAGAACACGGAGTGGCTCATTTAAGACAGTGGTGGAGAGGTATTTCTTCTTCCAGTAGTGACTCTTTGGAATCCTGTACACCAGCGATTATGAGGCTATAAGGCTAGGACTTGCGGGTGTGAATTGGGATGATGTATCTGCAGGGAAATGTACTATGGACATGTAGTCAATGTTTAGAGATCTCTTGCAGGATGTCGGGGATAGATTTGTCCCACTGAGGAAGATAAAGAATGGTAGGGTGAAGAAACCATGGGTGACAAGTGAGATGGAAAATCTAGTCAGGTGGAAGAAGGCAGCATACATGAGGTTTAGGAAGCAAGGATCAGATGGGTCTATTGAGGTATATAGGGAGGCAAGAAAGGAGCTTAAGAAGGGGCTGAGAAGAGCAAGAAGGGGGCATGAGAAGGCCTTGGCGAGTAGGGTAAAGGAAAACCCCAAGGCATTCTTCAATTATGTGAAGAAAAAAAGGATGACAGGAGTGCAGGTAGGACCGATTAGAGATAAAGGTGGGAAGATGTGCCTGGAGGCTGTGGAAGTGAGCGAGGTCCTCAATGAATACTTCTCTTCGGTATTCACCAATGAGAGGGAATTTGATGATGATGAGGACAATATGAGTGAGGTTGATGTTCTGGAGCATGTTGATATTAAGGGAGAGGAGGTGTTGGAGTTGTTAAAATACATTAGGACAGATAAGTCCCCGGGCTCTGATGGAATATTCCACAGGCTGCTCCACGAGGCGAGGGAAGAGATTGCTGAGCCTCTGGCTAGGATCTTTATGTCCTCGTTGTCCATGGGAATGGTACCGGAGCATTGGAGGGAGGCGAATGTTGTCCCCTTGTTCAAAAAAGGTAGTAGGGATAGTCCGGGTAATTATAGACCAGTGAGCCTTTACGTCTGTGGTGGGAAAGCTGTTGGAAAAGATTCTTAGAGATAGGATCTCTGGGCATTTAGAGAATCATGGTCTGATCAGGGACAGTCAGCATGGCTTTGTGAAGGGCAGATCGTGTCTAACAAGCCTGATAGAGTTCTTTGAGAAGGTGACCAGGCATATAGATGAGGGTAGTGCAGTGGATATGATCTTATATGGATTTTAGTAAGGCATTTGACAAGGTTCCACACTGTAGGCTTATTCAGAAAGTCAGAAGGCATGGGATCCAGGGAAGTTTGGCCGGGTGGATTTAGAATTGGCTTGCCTGCAGAAGGCAGAGGGTGGTGGTGGAGGGAGTACATTCAGATTGGAGGATTGTGACTAGTGGTGTCCCACAAGGATCTGTTCTGGGACCTCTACTTTTTGTGATTTTTATTAATAGACAATAGACAGTAGGTGCAGGAGTAGGCCATTCGGCACTTTGAGCCAGCACCGCCATTCACTGTGATCATGGCTGATCATCCACAATCAGTATCCAGTTCTTGCCTTATCCCTATAACCTTTGATTCCGCTATCTTTAAGAGCTCTATCTATCTCTTTCCTGAAAGCATCCAGAGACTTGGCCTCCACAGCCTTCTGGGGCAGGGCATTCCATATATCCATCACTCTCTGGGTGGAAAAAGTTTTTCCTCAACTCCGTTCTAAATGGCCTACCTTTTATTCTTAAACTGTGGCCTCTGGTTTTGGACTCACCCATCAGCGGGAACATGCTTCCTGACTCCAGCGTGTCCAATCCCTTAATAATCTTGTATGTTTGAATAAGATCCCCTCTCAGCCTTCTAAATTCCAGAGTATACAAGCCCAGTCGCTCCAATCTTTCGATATAGAGGTGCAGATAGGAGGTTCTGTGGTCGTGACAGAGAATCCAGGATGATTTGTTGCCTCCCGGGTGCCAGGGTCAAGGATGTCTCTGATCGGTTGCATGACATTCTGAAGTGGGAGGGTGATCAGCCAGATGTCGTGGTGCACATCGGTACCAATGACATAGCAAGAAAGAATGAGGAAGTCCTGGACAGTGAGTATAGAGAGTATAGCTTGGGAGGAAGTTGAAAAGCAGGACCTCGAGGGTGGTAATCTCAGGATTGCTACCTGTGCTAGGTGCCAGTGAGGGTAGGAATAGGATGCTCTGGAGGATGAACAAGTGGCTGAGGAACTGGTGTAGGGGGCAGGGTTTCAGATTTCAGGATAATTGGGACCTCTTCTGGGGCAGGTGGGACCTGTACAAGAGAGATGGGATACACTTGAACTACAGGGGGACAAATATAGTGCTATTGGGGAGGCTTTAAACTAGATTTGCAGGGGGATGGGAACCAGAGTGCCAGAGCTGACAGTGTGGCTGGGGTGAAAATAAATGATGTTAAAAGTTCAAGCAAATCCGCTAATAGAAAGGTTGTGAGTGGTGGTAAAAATCTTCTGAGGTGTATATATTTCAATGCTAGGAGTATTGCGGGGAAGGCGGATGAGTTGAGGGCATGGATTGACACGTGGAATTATGACGTTATAGCAATTAGTGAAACGTGGCTACAGGGGGGGCAGGACTGGCAGCTTAATATTCTAGGGTTCCGATGTTTCAGATGTGATCGAGGCAGAGGAATGAAAGGTGGGGGAGTAGCATTGCTTGTTAGGGAAAATATTACAGCAGTGCTCAGGCAGGACAGATTAGAGGGCTTGTCTACTGAGTCCTTATGGGTGGAGCTGAGAAACAGGAAAGGTATGGCCACATTAGTGGGATTGTATTACAGACCACCCAATAGTCAACGAGAATTGGAAGAGCAAATCTGCAGAGAGATAGCAGGCAACTGCAGGAAATATAAAGCTGTGGTGGTAGGGGATTTTAATTTTCCATATATTAGAAACATAGAAACATAGAAAACAGGTGCAGGAGTAGGCCATTCAGCCCTCCGAGCCTGCACCGCCATTTATTATGATCATGGCTGATCATCCAACTCAGAACCCCGCCCAGCCTTCCCTCCATACCCCCTGATCCCCGTAGCCACAAGGGCCATATCTAACTCCCTCTTAAACATAGCCAATGAACTGGCCTCAACTGTTTCCTGTGGCAGAAAATTCCACAGATTCACCATTCTCTGTGTGAAGAAGTTCTTCCTAATCTCGGTCCTAAAAGGCTTCCCCTTTATCCTCAAACTGTGACCCCTCGTTCTGGACTTCCCCAACATCGGGAACAATCTTCCTGCATCTAGCCTGTCCAATTCCTTTAGGATTTTATACGTTTCAATCAGATCCCCCCTCAATCTTCTAAATTCCAACAAGTACAAGCCCAGTTCATCCAGTCTTTCTTCATATGAAAGTCCTGCCATCCCAGGAATCAATCTGGTGAACCTTCTTTGTACTCCCTCTATGGCAAGGATGTCTTTCCTCAGATTAGGGGACCAAAACTGCACACAATACTCCAGGTGTGGTCTCACCAAGGCCTTGTACAACTGCAGTAGTACCTCCCTGCTCCTGTACTCGAATCCTTTCGCTATAAATGCCAGTATACCATTCGCCTTTTTCACCGCCTGCTGTACCTGCATGCCCACTTTCAATGACTGGTGTATAATGACACCCAGGTCTCGTTGCACCTCCCCTTTTCCTAATCGGCCACCATTCAGATAATAATCTGTTTTCCTATTTTTGCCACCAAAGTGGATAACTTCACATTTATCCACATTAAATTGCATCTGCCATGAATTTGCCCACTCACCCAACCTATCCAAGTCACCCTGCATCCTCTTAGCATCCTCCTCACTGCTAACACCGCCACCCAGCTTCGTGTCATCCGCAAACTTGGAGATGCTGCATTTAATTCCCTCATCTAAGTCATTAATATATATTGTAAACAACTGGGGTCCCAGCACTGAGCCTTGCGGTACCCCACTAGTCACCGCCTGCCATTCTGAAAAGGTCCTGTTTATTCCCACTCTTTGCTTCCTGTCTGCTAACCAATTCTCCACCCACATCAATACCTTACCCCCAATACCGTGTGCTTTAAGTTTGCACACTAATCTCCTGTGTGGGACCTTGTCAAAAGCCTTTTGAAAATCCAAATATACCACATCCACTGGTTCTCCCCTATCCACTCTACTAGTTACATCCTCAAACAATTCTATGAGATTCATCAGACATGATTTTCCTTTCACAAATCCATGCTGACTTTGTCCGATGATTTCACCGCTTTCCAAATGTGCTGTTATCACATCTTTGATAACTGACTCCAGCAGTTTCCCCACCACTGACGTTAGGCTAACCGGTCTATAATTCCCTGGTTTCTCTCTCCCTCCTTTTTTAAAAAGTGGGGTTATATTAGCCACCTCCAATCCTCAGGAACTAGTCCAGAATCTAATGAGTTTTGAAAAATTATCACTAATGCATCCACTATTTCTTGGGCTACTTCCTTAAGCACTCTGGGATGCAGACCATCTGGCCCTGGGGATTTATCTGCCTTCAATCCCTTCAATTTACCTAACACCACTTCCCTACTAACATGTATTTCGCTCAGTTCCTCCATCTCACTGGACCCTCTGTCCCCTACTATTTCTGGAAGGATCATTTATGTCCTCCTTAGTGAAGACAGAACCCAAGTAATTATTCAATTGGTCTGCCATGTCCTTGCTCCCCATAATCAATTCACCTGTTTCTGTCTGTAGGGGACCTACATTTGTCTTTACCAGTCTTTTCCTTTTTACATATCTATAAAAGCTTTTACAGTCAGTTTTTATGTTCCCTGCCAGTTTTCTCTCATAATCTTTTTTCCCCTTCCTAATTAAGCCCTTTGTCCTCCTCTGCTGAGCTCTGAATTTCTCCCAGTCCTCAGGTGAACCACTTTCTCTGGCTAATTTGTATGCTTCTTCTTTGGAATTGATACTATCCCTAATTTCTCTTGTCAGCCATGGGTGCACTACCTTCCTTGATTTATTCTTTTGCCAAACTGGGATGAACAATTGTTGTAGTTCATCCATGCAACCTTTATATTCTTGCCATTGCATATCCACTGTCAATCCTTTAAGTGTCATTTGCCAGTCTATCTTAGCTAATTCACGTCTCATACCTTCAAAGTTACCCCTCTTAAGTTCAGAACCTTTGTTTCTGAATTAACTATGTCACTCTCCATCTTAATGAAGAATTCCACCATATTATGGTCACTCTACCCAAGGGGCCTCTCACGACAAGATTGCTAATTAACCCTTCCTCATTGCTCAAAACCCAGTCCAGAATAGCCTGCTCTCTAGTTGGTTCCTCGACATGTTGGTTCAAAAAACCATCCCGCATACATTCCAAGAAATCCTCTTCCTCAGCACCTTTACCAATTTGGTTCACCCAATCTACATGTAGATTGAAGTCATCCATTATAACTGCTGTTCCTTTATTGCACACATTTCTAATTTCCTGTTTAATACCATCTCCGACCTCACTACTACTGTTAGGTGGCCTGTACACAACTCCCACCAGCGTCTTCTGCCCCTTAGTGTTACGCAGCTCTACCCATATCGATTCCACATCTTCCCGGCTTATGTCCTTCCTTTCTATTGCGTTAATCTCTTCTTTAACCAGCAACGCCACCCCATATTGATTGGGACTCCCATACTGTTAGGGGTCTAGATGGTTTAGAGTTTGTAAAATGTGATCAGAAAAGTTTTCTAAATCAATATATAGAGGGACCAACTAGAGGGGATGCAATATTGGATCTCCTTTTAGGAAACAAGTTAGGACAAGTGACAGAAGTCTGTGTAGGGGAGCACTTTGGTTCCAGTGATTATAACACCATTAGTTTCAACTTGATCATGGACAAGGATAGATCTGGTCCTAGGGTTGAGGTTCTTAACTGGAAGAAGGCCAAATTTGAAGAAATGAGAAAGGATCTAAAAAGTGTGGATTGTGACAGGTTGTTCTCTCTGGCAAAGATGTGATCAGTAGGTGGGAAGCCTTCAAAGGAGAAATTTTGAGAGTGCAGAATTTGTATGTTCCTGTCAGGATTAAAGGCAAAGTGAATAGGAATAAGGAACCTTGGTTCTCAAGTGATATTCCAACTCTGATAAAGAAGAAGAGGGAGTTGTATGAATTGTATAGGAAGCAGGGAGTAAATAAGGTGCTTGAGAAGTATAAGAAGTGCAATAAAATACTTAAGAAAGAAATCAGGAGGGCTAAAAGAAGACATGAGGTTGCCTTGATGGTCAAAGTGAAGGATAATCCAAAGAGCTTTTACAGGTATATTAAGAGCAAAAGGACTGTAAGGGATAAAATTGGTCCTCTTGAAAATCAGAGTGGTCAGCGATGTGCAGAACCAAAGGAAATGGGGGAGATCTTAAATAGGTTTTTTACGTCTGTATTTACTAAGGAAACTGGCATGAAGTCTATGGAATTAAGGGAATCAAGTAGTGAGATCATGGAAACTGTACAGATCGAAAAGGAGAAGGTCCTTGCTGTCTTGAGGAAAATTAAAGTGGATAAATCCCCGGGACCTGACAGGGTGTTCCCTTGGACCTTGAAGGAGACGAGTGTTGAAATTGCAGGGGCCCTGGCAGAAATATTTAAAATGTCGCTGTCTACAGGTGAGGTGCCGGAGGATTGGAGAGTGGCTCAGGTTGTTCCTTTGTTTAAAAAAGGATCGAAATGTAATCCGGGAAATTATAGGCCAGTAAGTTTAACGTCGGTAGTAGGTAAGCTATTGGAGGGAGTACTAAGAGACAGAATCTACAAGCATTTGGATAGACAGGGACTTATTAGGGAGAGTCAACATGGCTTTGTGCGTGGTAGGTCTTGTTTGACCAATCTATTGGAGTTTTTCGAGGAGGTTACCAGGAAAGTGGATGAAGGGAAGGCAGTGGATATTGTGTACATGGACTTCAGTAAGGCCTTTGACAAGGTCCCGCATGGGAGGTTAGTTAGGAAAATTTACTCGCTAGGTATACATGGGGAGGTGGTAAATTGGATCAGACATTGGCTCAATGGAAGAAGCGAAAGAGTGGTAGTAGAGAATTGCTTCTCCGAGTGGAGGCCTGTGACTAGTGGTGTGCCACAGGGATCAGTGCTGGGTCCATTGTTATTTGTCATCTATATCAATGATCTGGATGATAATGTGGTAAATTGGATCAGCAAATTTGCTGATGATACAAAGATTGGAGGTGTAGTAGACAGTGAGGAAGGTTTTCAGAGCCTGCAGAGGGACTTGGATCAGCTGGAAAAATGGGCTGAAAAATGGCAGATGGAGTTTAATACAGACAAGTGTGAGTTATTGCACGTTGGCAGGACAAACCAAGGTAGAACATACAGGGTTAATGGTAAGGCACTGAGGAGTGCAGTGGAACAGAGAGATCTGGGAATACAGATACAAAATTCCCTAAAAGTGGCGTCACAGGTAGATAGGGTCGTAAAGAGAGCTTTTGGTACATTGGCCTTTATTAATCAAAGTATTGAGTATAAGAGCTGGAATGTTATGAGGTTGTATAAGGCATTAGTGAGGCCGAATCTGGAGTATTGTGTTCAGTTTTGGCCATCAAATTACAGGGAGGATATAAATAAGGTTGAAAGAGTGCAGAAAAGGTTTACAAGGATGTTGCCGGGACTGGAGAAACTCAGTTACAGAGAAAGGTTGAATAGGTTAGGACTTTATTCCCTGGAGCGTAGAAGAATGAGGGGAGATTTGATAGAGGTATATAAAATTATGATGGGTATAGATAGAGTGAATGCAAGCAGGCTTTTTCCACTGAGGCAAGGGAGAAAAAAACCAGAGGACATGGGTTAAGGGTGAGGGGGGAAAGGTTTAAAGGGAACATTGGGGGGGCTTCTTCACACAGAGTGGTGGGAGTATGGAATGAGCTGCCAGACGAGGTGGTTAATGCGGGTTCTTTTTTAACATTTAAGAATAAATTGGACAGATACATGGATGGGAGGTGTATGGAGGGATATGGTCCGTGTGCAGATCAGTGGGACTAGGCAGAAAATGGTTCAGCACAGCCAAGAAGGGCCAAAAGGCCTGTTTCTGTGCTGTAGTTTTTTATGGTTTCTATGGTTTCTGTATGACAGTCCTGCCATCCCGGGAATTAACCTTGTGAACCTACACTGCACTCCCTCAATGGCAAGAATGCCCTTCCTCAAATTTGGAGATCAAAACTGCACACAGTACTCCAGGTGTGGTCTCATCAGGGCCCTGTACAGCTTCAGAAGGACCTCTTTGCTCTTATACTCAATTCCCCTTGTTATGAAGGCCAGCATACCATTGGCTTTCTTCACTGTCTGCTGTACTTGCATGCTTGCTTTCAGTGACTGGTGTACAAGAACACCTAGATCTCATTGTGCTTCCCCTTTTCCTAACTTGACTCCATTTAGATAATAATCTGCCTTCCCGTTCTTACCACCAAAGTGGATAACCTCCCATTTATCCACATTAAACTGCATCTACCATGCATCTGCCCACTCACCCAGCTTGTCCAAGTCACCCTGCATTCTCATAAGATCCTCCTCACATTTCACACTGCCACCTAGCTTTGTGTCATTGGCAAATTTGCTAATGTTACTTTTAATTCCCTCATCTAAATCATTAATATATATTGTAAACAGCCGCGGTCCCAGCACTGAACCCCACGGTATCCCACTGGTCACTGCCTGCCATTCCGAAAGAGACCCGTTAATCACTACTCTTTGTTTTCTGCCAGCCAGCCAATTTTCAATCCATGTCAGTACTCTGCCCCAATACCATGTGCCCTAACTTTGCCCACTAATCTCCTATGTGGGACTTTATCAAAGGCTTTATGAAAGTCCAGGTACACTACATCCACTGGCTCTCCCTTGTCCATTTTCATAGTTACATCCTCAAAAATTCCAGAAGATAGGTCAAACACGATTTCCCCTTCGTAAATCCATGTTGACTCAGACCGATCCTGTTACTGCTATCCAGATGTGTTGTAATTTCATCTTTTATAATTGACTCCAGCATCTTTCCCACCACCGATGTCAGGCTAACTGGTCTATAATTCCCTGTTTTCCCTCTTCCTCCCTTGAAGAGAGGGACAACATTAGCCACCCTCCAATCCACAGGAACTGATCCTGAATCTATAGAACATTGGAAAATGATTAGCAATGCGTCCACGGTTTCTAAAGCCACCTCCTTAAGTACCCTGGGATGCAGACCGTCTGGTCCTAGGGACTTATCAGCCTTCAGACCCAACAGCCTATCCAACACCATTTCCTACCTAATATAAATTTCCTTCAGTTCATCCATTACCCTAGGTCCTTTGGCCACTATTACATCTGGGAGATTGTTTGTGTCTTCCCTAGTGAAGACAGATCCAAAGTACCTGTTCAACTCCTCTGCCATTTCCTTGTTTCCCATAATAAATTCACCCGCTTCTGTCTTCAAGAGCCCAATTTTGGCCTTAACTATTTTTTTCCTTTTTACATACCTAAAGAAGCTTTTACTATCCTCCTTTATATTCTTGGCTAGTTTACCTTGGTACCTCATTTTTTTCTCCACGTATTGCCTTTTTAGTTACCTTCTGTTGAACTGGATGTGGGGTAGAAGGGTGGGTTGGCAAGTTTGCAGACGACATAAAGGTTGGTGGTGTTGTAGGTAGTGTAGAGGATTGTCCAAGACTGCAGAGAGATTGATAGGATGCAGAAGTGGGCTGAGAAGTGGCAGATGGAGTTCAACCTGGAGAAGTGTGAGGTGGTACACTTTGGAAGGACAAACTCCAAGGCAGAGTACAAAGTAAACGGCAGGATAGAGTTACAAAATACATGTGGACTACGATGTTAACTGCCCTGTGCTATCACCAGTGGGATCATCAGTTGATCTGCCACCTGTCTTCAGGAGTTTCTGCCCGCTTATGATCCAGACTCCCTCGAGGTGGTGGGCCAGCAGTGCTAAAGCACCACCTCCCACTGGTTAGCTTAAAAACTTGGCATCCGCCTCTATCAGAGTTGTTGGTCACTTCCATCCAACAGATAGTCTGCTCTTCAGGTGTCTATGCAACTATTGAAGGGTTTGCAAAAGATGTATACACTGTCTGACTATCTGCCTCTCTGGATATACTTGGTCCACACCCATGCTGATCCTTTCCCTGCTGCCTCAGCTACAGCCCTGCTCGTTGACTTGAATGCAGGATACTTGGTCGTGTGGAGGAGCAGAGGGATCTGGGGGTGCATGTCCACAGATCCCTGAAATTTGCCTCACATGTGGCTAGGGTAGTTAAGAAAGCTTATGGGGTGTTAGTTTTCATAAGTCGAGGGATAGAGTTCAAGAGTCACGATGTAATGATGCAGCTCTATAAAACTCTGGTTAGGCCACACTTGGGAGTACTATGTCCAGTTCTGGTCACCTCACTATAGGAAGGATCTGGAAGCATTGGAAAGGGTACAGAGGAGATTTACCAGGATGCTGCCTGATTTAGAGAGTATGCATTATGATCAGAGATTAAGGGAGCTAGGGCTTTACTCTTTGGAGAGAAGGAGGATGAGAGGAGACATGATAGAGGTGTACAATAAGAGGAATACACAGAGTGGATATCCAGCGCCTCTTCCCCAGGACACCACTGCTCAATACAAGAGGACATGGCTTTAAGGTAAGGGGTGGGAAGTTCAAGGGGGATATTAGAGGAAGGTTTTTTACTCCGAGAGTGGTTGGTGTGTGGAATGCTCTGCCTGAGTCAGTGGTGGAGGCAAATACACTAGTGAAATTTAAGAGACTACTAGACAGGTATATGGAGGAATTTAAGGTAGGGGGTTATATGGGAGGCAGGGTTTGAGGGTCGGCACAACATTGTGGGCCGAAGTCCCTGTACTGTGCTGTACTTTTCTATGTTCTTATAGGGAACAGGCTGGAAAATAGCCAATCACTCTTATTGAACAGTAGAGCAGCTTCAAAGGCAGCAATATATTTGATATAGGTAATATCCCTTTTGTGGTTTGCTTATTTAGAGATACAACACAGTGACAGGCCCTGCCGGCCCAATGAGCCTTGCCACCCATGTGACCAATTAACCAATGCTACTAACCGATACAGCTTTGGAATGTGGGAGAAAACCAGAGCACCCGGAGGAACCTCTACTTTTTAATTATGATGAAAGGACTATTAATGGGTTACTTCGAAGAACAATGTAGAGAGCAAGAGAGAGAACAGGGAAAGATATAGAGTGGGAGTGAGGGAGAGAGAGGGGGTGTAGAGAGAATGTGTGGGAGAAGGGGGGATAGCGTGTGTAAGGAGAGAGAGAGAGGGTGTGAGTGTGTGTAAGGAGAGAGAGGGTGTGAGTGTGTGTAAGGAGAGAGTGTGTATCCAGAAGAAACTTGTATTTAGAATTTATTTTGAGAACTTTCTGTGAAGTGCTTTGGGCTGTTTTTTATATTGTTATATACAGAAGCTCTTGGAATGAAGTGCTCATTCTGTAATGTTGTAAGAGTTCCTATTTCCACCATCCTCTGAGACAGTGCCTTCCAGATTCTAACAGCCCTCTGGATGAGAAATGTCTTGCTAAGGTCACGTCTGAACTGTTTATACCTAACCCTAAACTGATGTCCTTTGCAATGGAGAAAGGCTTCCCACGATCTACCTCATACCCCTCCACAATTCAACAATCAAAAATCAACTTAATAATTGTTTACTTAGACCATGAGACACAGGAGCACAATTAGACATTTTGGCCCATCGAGTCTACTCTGCCATATCATCATGGATAATACTTTTCTACCCTCCTCAACCCTATATCCCGGCTTTCTCCCTGTAACCTTTGATGCCATGTCCAATCAAGAACCTATCCATCTCTGCCTTAAATACATCCAACAACCTGGCCTCCACAGCTGCATGTGGCAACAAATTCCACAAATTCACCACCCTCTGACTAAAGAAATTTCTTGGCATCTCGATTTTTAAATGGAAACTCCTCTATCCTGAGCCTGTGCCTTCTTGTCCTAGACTTCTCCGCCATGGGAGACATCCACTTCACATCCATTCATTCTGTATAGGCCTTTCAACATACGAAAGGTTTCAATGAGATTCCACCGCGCCCCCCCCCTCCACTGAACCTTCTAAATTCCAGTGATTACAGACCCAGAGACATCAAATGTTCCTTGTATGATAACCCTTTCATTCCTGGAACCATCCTTGTGAACTTCCTCTGAACTCTGTCAGATCTCCCCTAATCTTCCCACCTAAACCTCCTCAGCTCCAAGAAAAATAAACCAGCCTGAAGCATTCTACCCCAGGTCGTACCCTTCACTGCACTAATTACATAATTAAAAGTTTCAGAGAAACCCAGGAAAAGATGGTTTTGCCTGTTGAATTCTTACAAGATGCAGGCCAAGAAAACTGAAATATTTAGGGGTTATGAAGAAAGAACTACTGGTGGGTTACTGGGTTTCTTAGTAGAAAAATACTGAGAGTGACAGTGAGAGTCAGAGAGTGAGGGAGAGAGAGAGATAGGGATATAGGAGCGAGAGAGAAAGTGATAGAGAAAAAGAAGAGACAGAGAGGGGGGAGGGAGAGAAAAATGCTATATTTGTCCATAACGCCTGTGAGCTTTTCACTGACTTTTCTCTCTATAAATGAAAGCCACAGTGAATCTAGGGGGTAACAGAGGCCCTAATATATTCTCCTGCACCTGCTGACTGCAGCACACCTGCTAAAATGATGACTTAAAGGCTGCTTGCACCCATTGAAGAGTAAATCTGTGTCTGAGATCACTCTACAGCTTTCTGTCTTCTCTTTCAATGTTCATAGTAATATTATGAAAATGTTGCTCAATAACTCATTGAGATAGTAAGGTGCATCAGTGAAATGTCACTTAAATGCACTGGAATGCCAATTATTCAAATTTAGAAATGCTATTTTATTATTTAGGGTTCCATGGTAATACAAGTGAAAAGACTAGAATGAACAGACCACTTTCAGAATTTAAAATAAGACACCAACTTTCTGTTTGGAATTTTTAAACGTAGATTTACCAACTGCTTAATCTTCACAACAAAACACTTCAAATCACTTCATAAAGAGAATTGTTCTTACAGGGGAGTGGCACTGTTTGAAGATGGTAGTCGAACAGCATCGAAGATCTTAGCTGTCAATGCACAGACTGATGGTAAATGGTTACGTGAATATCATGTCTTTAAAGTAATCAGACATCAATGTTCTTCAAAGGCATCGATAAGAATTTCAAAGTTCAAGGTAAGTTTATTATCAAAGTACGTATCTCACCATATACTACCCCGAGGTTAATTTTAGAGTCATAGAAAAGTACAGCACAGAAACAGGCCCTTCAGCCCATCTAGAAAATGCCAAACCACTTAAACTCCCCACTCCCATCGACCTGCATCCAGACGATTGCCCTCCATACCCCTGCCATCCAAACTTCTTTTAAATGTTGAGATCAAGCTAGCATGCACCACTTCCACCAGTAGCTCATTCCACACTCTCATGACCTTCTGAGTGAAGAAGCTTCCTGTCAGACTCCCCTTAAGCTCTTCAACTTTCATCCTTAACCCATGACCTCTAATTGTAGTCCCAGCCAACCTCAGAGGTAAAAGCCTGCTTGCATTTACCCTATCCAGACTCCTCACCATCTTTTATACGTCTATTAAATCTCCTCTGAGTCTTCTACATTCCAAGGAATAAAGTCCTAAATTATTCAATCTTTTCTTATAACTCAGGTCCCGGCAACATCCTTGTAAATTTTCTCTGTAATCTTTTGATCACATAATTGCGAGAGGAGAAGATGGCGGCATGACGCAGCTCGCAGCGGCCACTCCGGTGTGATGTCTGTTATTTGTTAAGTAGGGTGCCGTGCACAATCCTGATTTGATGGAGATGGACGTGAAAGCATGGAGGAACATCTGGAGAAACTTATGAAATGCCTGCTTCGCTGCCACTGCTGCTGTGTGGTCCAGAATCTCCAGAGGAGAAGCCCCCGAGCCCTCGGCTTTGCTTGTTGCTCGGCGGCCAGGGCAAGGTCGAAGCGCTCTGCGGAGGATGGTGCTCGAAGAGGTTGTATCAGAGGGGCTGGTCGGAGGCTTGATGTTTTCAGACGGACTCAGAGTCGGCTGCGGTCGGGTGCTTCCAATGCATCGGCAAGTTGTCGGCGCTTGGAGGTTCATGGCAGGGAGAGTTTCTCCCTTCTGCGTTAGATGATGAGTAGATCAGGACTTTGAGACTTTTTTTTACCATGCCCATGGTCTGCTCTTTATCAAATTATGGTATTGCTTTGCACTGTTGTAACTATATGTTATAATTATGTGGTTTTGACAGTTTTAGTCTTGGTTTGTCCTGTTTTTCTTGTGATATCATTCTGGAGGAACATTGTATGATTTTTTAACGCATGCATTTCTAAATGACAATAAACAAGGACTGAGTGTCCTCATAATCTGAAAAAACCTTATTTACATCTTTCCTGTAGGTAGGTGACCAAAACTGCGCACAATACTCCAAATTAGGCCTCACCAACATTTTATACAACTTCAACACAACATCCCATCTCCTGTACTCAATGCTTTGATTTATGAAGGCCAATGCGCCAAAAGCTTTCTTTTTGATCCTGTCTACTTGTGCCGTCACGTTCAAGAGTTATGGATCTGTAATCCCAAATTACTTTGTTCTACCGCACTACTCAGTGCCCTACCATTTACTCTGTAAGACCTACCTTGGTTGGTTCTACCAAAGTGTAAAATCTTGCATTTGTCTGCAATAAATTCCATCTGCCATTTTCCAGCTATTCCAGAACCTGCTACAAGCTCTGATGTTCTTCCTCACTATCCACTACATCCCCAAACTTGCTGATCCAGTTAACCACATTATCAATCTGATCATTGATATAGATGACAAACAACAACAGACTTAGCACTGATCCCTGTGCTACTCCGCTTGTCAGAGAGGCAACCATCTGCAACCACTCTCTGGCTTCTCCCGCAAAGCCAATGTCTAGTCCAATTTACTACCTCATGCTGAATGCCGAGTGACTGAACCTTATTGACCAAATTCCCATGTGGGACCTTGTAAAATGCCTTGATAAAGTCCATGTAGACAGCATCATCATCAACTTTCATGGTAAGTTCTTCGAAAAATGCTATAAGATTGGTTAGACCTGACTTACCTTACACAAAGCCATGCTGACACTCCCTCGTCAGTCCCTGGTCTATCCAAATATTCATACATCTGATCCGTTAGAACACCATTCAATAACTTTCCCACTACTGATGTCAGGCTCACCAGCCAATAATTTCCTGGTTTATTTTTAGAGCTTTTCTTAAACATAGAAACATTGAAAAACTACAGCAGAATACAGACCCTTCAGCCGTGAATGCTGTGCTGAACATGTATTTACTTTAGAAATTACCAAGGGTTACCCATAGCCCTCTATTTTTCTAACTACATGTACTTATCCAGGAGTCTCCTAAAAGACCCTATCATTTCCGCCTCCACCACCATCCCTGACGGCCCATTCCATGCATTCACCACTCTCCACATAAAAAAAAACTTACACCTGACATCTCCTCTGTACCTACTTCCAAGCACTTTAAATCTATGCCCCCCTCATGTTAGCCATTTCAGCCCTGGGAAAAAGCCTCTGACTATCCACACGATCAATGCCTCTCATCATCTTATACACCTCTATCAGATCACCTCTCATCCTCCGTCATTCCAAGGAAAAAGGCCAAGTTCACTCAACCTATTCTTGTAAGGCATGCTCCCCAATCCAGGAAACATCCTTGTAAATCTCCTCTGCACCCTTTCTATGGTTTCCACATCCTTCCTGTAGTGAGGTGACTAGAACTGAGTACAGTACTCCAAGTGGGGTCTGACCAGGGTCCTGTATAGCAGTAACATACCCCTCAGCTCTTAAATCAATCCACCGTATCGCTTCTGAACCACACAGTCAACCTACGCAGCAGCTTTGAGTGTCCTATGGACTAGGACCCCAAGATCTCTCTGATAGAGACCAAGAGGCTTGCCATTAATACTATATTCTGCCATCATATTTGACCTGCCAAGATGAACCATCTCACATTTATCTGGGTTGAACTCCATTTGCCACTTCTCAGCCCAGTTTTGCATCCTATCAATGTCCTGCTGTAACCTCTGACAGGCCTCCACACTATCCACAACACCCTCAACCTTTGTGTCATCAGCAAATTTACTAACCCAACCCTCCACTTCTTCATCCAGGTCATTTATAAAAAATCACAAAGAGAAGGGGTCCCAGAATAGATCCCTGAGGCACACCACTGGTCACTGACCTCCATGCAGAATATGGCCCATCTACAACCGCTCTTTGCCTTCTGTGGGCAAGCCAGTTCTGGATTCACAAAGCAATGTCCCCTTGGATCCCATGCCTCCTTACTTTCTCAATAAGCCTGGCATGGGGTACCTTATCAAATGCCTTTCTGAAATCCATATACGCTACATCTACTACTCTTCCTTCAACAATGTGTTTAATCACATCCTCAGAAAAATTCAATCAGGCTCATAAGGCACAATCTGTCTTTGACAAAGCCATGCTGACTCTTCCTAATCATATTATGCCTCTCTTAATGTTCATAAATCCTGCCTCTCAGGATCTTCTCCATCAACCTACCAACCACTGAAGTAAGATTCCCTGGTCTATAATTTCCTGGGCTATCTCTACTCCCTTTCTTGAATAATGGAACAATATCTGCAACCCTCCAATTCTCTAGAACCTCTCCTGTTTCCATTGATGATGCAAAGATCATTTCCAGAGGCTCAGCAATCTCCTTCCTCACCTCCCAGAGTAGCCTGGGGTGCATCTCATCAGGTCCCAGAGAATTATCCAACTTGATGCTTTCCAAAAGCTCCAGCACATCCTCTTTCTTAATGTCTATATGCTCAAGCTTTTCAATCCACTGTAAGTCATCCCTACAATTGTCAAGATCCTTTTCCGTAGTGAATACTGAAGCAAAGTATTCATTAACTACTTCAGCTATCTCCTTAGGTTCAATACATACTTCCACTGTCACGCTTGATTGGTCCTATTCTCTCACGTCTTATCCTCTTGCCCTTCACATACTCGTAGAATACCTTGGGGTTTTCCTTAATTCTACTTGCCAAGGCCTTCTCATGGCCCCTTCTGGCTCTCCTAATTTCATTCTTAAGCTCCTTCCCGCTAACCTTATAATCTTTATGATCTCTATCATTACCCAGTTTTTTGAACCTTTTCTAAGCTTTTCTTCTTGACTAGATTTTCAACAGCCTTTGTACACCACAGTTCCTGTATCTTACCGTCCTTTCCCTGTCTCAGTGGAACATACCTATGCAGAACACCATGCAAATATCCCCTGAATATTTGCCACACCTCTGCCGTACATTTCTCTGAGAAGAGGTTACTAGGAAAGTTGACGAGGGTAAAGCGGTGGATGTTGTCTATATGGACTTCAGTAAGGCCTTTGACAAGGTTCCACATGGAAGGTTACTTAGGAAGGTTCAATCGTTAGGTATTAATATTGAGGTAGTAAAATGGATTCAGCAGTGGCTGGATGGGAGATGCCAGAGAGTAGTGGTGGGTAACTGTTTGTCAGATTGGAGGCCGGTGACTAGTGGTGTGCCTCGGATCTGTACTGGGTCCAATGTTGTTTGTCATATACATTAATGATCTGAATGATGGGGTGGTAAATTGGATTAGTAAATATGCAGATAATACTAAGATAGGTTGCATTGTGGATAATGAAGTAAGTTTTCAAAGCTTGCAGAGAGATTCAGGCCAGTTAGAAGAGTAGGCTGAAAGATGACAGATGAAGTTTAATGCTGAAAAATGTGAGGTGCTACATTTTGGTAGGACTAATCAAAATAGGACATACATGGTAAATGATAGGGCATTGCAGAATGCAGTAGAACAGAGGGATCTAGGAATAATGGTGCATAGTTCCCTGAAGATGGAATCTCATGTGGATAGGGTGGTGAAGAAAGCTTTTGGTATGCTGGCCTTTATAAATCAGAGCATTGGGTATAGGAGTTGGGATGTAATGTTAAAATTGTACAAGGCATTGGTAAGGCCAAATTTGGAGTATTGTGTACAGTTCTGGTCACTGAATTATAGGAAAGATGTCAGCAAAATAGAGAGAGTACAGAGAAGATTTACTAGAATGTTACCTGGATTTCAGCACCTAAGTTACAGAGAAAGGTTGAACAAGTTAGGTCTTTATTCTTTGGAGCGTAGAAGGTTGAGGGGAGACTTAATAGAGGTATTTAAAATTATGAGGGGGATAGATAACACCGAGATGCAACACTGAGCGTCATAGGAAGTCATTCCTGCCTGTGGCCATCAACCTTTACAACTCCTCCTTTGGAGTGTCAGACACCCTGAGCCAATAGGCTGGTCCTGGACTTACTTCCTGGCATAATTTACATATTACTATTTAATTATTTATGGTTTTATATTGCTATATTTATATTCTATTCTTGATTGGTGCAACTGTAACGAAAACCAATTTCCCTCGGGATCAATAAAGTATGACTATGACTATGATAGACTTGACGTGGATAGGCTTTTTCCATTGAGAGTATGGGAAATTCAAACAAGAGGACATGAGTTGAGAATTAGGGGGCAAAAGTTTAGGGGTAGCATGTGTGGTAGTTGTGTGGAATGAGCTTCCAGCAGAAGTGGTTGAGGCAGGTTCAATATTGTCATTTAAAGTAAAATTGGATAGCTATACGGACAGGAAAGGAATGGAGGGTTATGGGCTGAGTGCAAGTTGTTGGGAGTAAGAGTTTGGCATGGACTATGGCATGGAAGAGTTTGAGATGGCCTGTTTCTGTGCTGTAATTGTTATATGATTATATAACATCTGTTTCCGTTTTATGCTTCCAAGCTCCTGCCTGATAGCCTCATATTTCCCCTTACTCCAATTAAATGCTTTCCTAACTTGTCTGTTCCTTTCCCTCTACAATGCTATGGCAAAGAAGATAGAATTGTGATCACCATCTCCAATATGCTCTCCCACTGAGAGACCTGACGCCTAACCAGGTTCATTTTCCTTTACCAGATCAAGTACTGCCTCTCCTCTTGTAGGCTTATTTACATATTGTGTCAGGAAACCTTCCTGAGCATACCTAACAAACTCCACCCCATCTAAACCCCTCGCTTTAGAGAGATGCCAATCAATATTGGGGAAATTAAACTCTCCCACCATGACAACCCTGTTATTATTACACCTTTCCAGAATCTGTCTCCTTGATGTTACTGTTACTATTGGATGATCTTTTAAATAAAACACCCAGTAGAGTTATTGACTCCTTCCTGTTTCTAACTTCCACCAACAGAGACTCAGTAGATAATCCCTCCATGACTTCCTCCTTTTCTGCAACTGTGACGCTATCTCTGATCAGCAGTGCCACACCCCCACCTCTTTTGTCTCCCTCCCTGTCCTTTCTGAAACATCTAAAGCCTGGCGCTCTAAGAGGCCATTCCTATCCCAAGTTCTGATCATGAATGCCAATGCACCGTATGCCGCCTTAAACACACAGTCAACCTGTGCAGCATCATAGCCGTAAGTACTGATCTATGCTCTAAACTCATCTGCTTTGTTGATTATACTTGTATTAAAATAGACACATCTCAAACCATTGGTCTGAGTGTATCCCTTCTCTATCACCTGCCTATTCTTCTTCTCGTACTGTCTCCAAGCTTTCTCTATTTGTGAGCCAACTGCCCCTTTCTCCGTCTCTTCAGTTTGATTCCCAACCCCCAGCAATTCTAGTTTAAACTCTCCCCAATAGCCTTAGCAAACCTCCCTGCCAGGATATTGGTCCCCCTCGGATTCAAGTGCAACCCGTCCTTTTTGTACAGGTCACGCTTGCCCCAAAAGAGGTCCTAATGATCCAGAAATCTGAATCCCTGCCCCTGCTCCAATCCCTCAGCCACGCATTTATCCTCCACCTCATTCTATTCCTATTCTCACTGTCATTTGGCACAGGCAGTAATCCTGAGATTACTACATTTGTTGTCCTGCTTCTCAACTTCCTTCCTAACTCCCTGTAGTCTGTTTTCAGGATATCCTCCCTTTTCCTGCCTATGTCATTGGTACCAATATGTACCACAACCTCTGGCTGTTCACCTTTCCTCTTCAGGATATTGTGGACACAATCAGAAACATCCTGGACCCTAGCACCTGCAAGGCAAACTACCACCCATGTTTCTTTCCTGCATCCGCAGGATCGCCTGTCTGACCCCCTACTATAGAGTCCCCTATCACTGCTGCCATCCTCTTCCTTTCCCTACCCTTCTGAGCCACAGGGCCAGATTCTGTTCCAGAGGCGCGGCCACTGTTGCTTCCCCCAGGTAGATCATTCCCCCCCGAACAGTACTCAAATAGTTGTGTCCTGGAAATGGGTGGCGGGAAGATCTGCCTGGGTAGACTGCCTGGCAATGTTTAGGGGATATGTTTGTGCCTGGGTAAATATTGATAAGGAACACGTGCAGTCCACAGCGACCTTAGAGGTGTTCTGGGACTGTTGGGCTCCATGGGGAGTAGTTGACTAAGTACAATTGCAAAATATCAAGTTCAGAACTCTTCGTCTCTTTTTGTTCCACACATAGATTACCATTTTGATCTTTAAGGGGACCAGTTTTGCCTTTGCAATCCTTCACCTTGTCTGCTCGGGCAATCTCATGCCTTCTCCTGATTTCTTAAGTGTTCTTGTATTCCATGAGTACCTCCTGGGTTCCTTCCTGCCGATACCTGCTAGGCACCTCTTTTTTTTTCTTAATCAGGGCCTCGATACTGCTTGAAAACCAAGGTTCAAGATCAGAATACCCCTGACATCCATGTACCTATGCAAGCTTCTCTTAAATGTCGAAATTGAGCTCCATTTCCACTGGCAGTTCATTCCAAATTCTCACCACCCTCTTACATAATCATTTTATATAATATATTAAGAAGTTAAATAAGTAGTGAGGTAGTCTTCATGGGTTTGATTCCATTGAGAAATCTGATGGCAGAGGAAAAGAAGCTGTTCCTGAATATTTGAATGTGTGGCTGCAGGCTCCTGTACCTCCTCCCTGATGGTAGCAATGAGAAGAGGGCATGTTCTGGGTGATGGGGGGGGCGGTCCTTAATGATGGATGCTGCCTTTTTGAGACATCACTCCTTGAAGATGTCCTGGTTAAGTAAAAAAAGAGGTGCAGAGCAAGTATCAGCAGGAAAGAACCTAGGAGGTACTCATGGAGTACAAGAACACTTCAAATCGCCTCAAACTCCTAATGAACTGCTGTTGTGCCTTCTTTGTAACTGCATCAATACGTTGGGCCCAGGTGTGTTTTCCCTCAGCTCACACTTTCTGAAGTCCACAATCAATTCTTTGGTCTTACTGATGTCGAGTGCAAGGTTTCTTGCTGCCACACCATATATCTAGCCATTATAATTTGCTGCTGTACGCTTTGTCGTCACCACCTGAAATTCTGCCAACAATAGTTGTGTCATCAACAAATTTATAGATGGTATTTGAGCTGTGCGTAGCCACACAGTCATGGGTGTAGAGACTAGCGCAGTGAGCTAAGCACACACCCCTGTGGTGTGCCAGTGTTGAATGTCAGTGAGGTGGAGATGTTATTTCCGATCTGTAGAAGTTTTCCGGTGAGGAGGTCAATGATCCTGTTGCAAAGAGGGGTATAGAGGCACTGGTTTTGGAGATTTTTGATCGGAACTGTAAGAATGATTGTGTTAAGTGCTGAGCTGTAGTCAATAAACAGAATCCTGACATAAGTATTGGAATTTTCCGGGTAATCTAAGGCCACGTGAAGAGCAGATGAGGTCACATCCACTGTGAACTTATTGTGGCAAATTGCAGTGGGTCCAGGTCCTTGGTGAGACAGGAGTTGATTCTAGCTATAACCAACCTCTCAAAGCACTTCAGCACCAAAGATGTGAGTATTACTGGACTATAGTCATTAAGGCAGCTCACACTGCTCCTCTTGGGCACTGGTATAATTATTGCCCTTTTGAAGCAAGTGGGCATTTTCAGCTATAGCAATGAGAGATTGAAAATGTCTTTGAACATACCTGTCTGTTGGTTGACACAGATTTTCAGAACCCTACCAGGTACTCCATCAGGGCTTGTCGCCTTGCAATGTTTCACCCTCTTGAAAGACAGCCTGGCATTGGCCTCCGAGACAGAGATCACAGGGTCACCAGATGCTGCAGGATCCTCGTAACTGTGGTTTTATTCTCCCTTTCAAAGCAAGCATAACAGGCATTGGGCTCATCTGGGAGTGAAGCTTCACTGACAGTCATGATGTTGGGTTTTGCTTTGTAGACAGTAAAGGCCTGCAAACCCTGCCAGATTTGATATGCATTCGATTCCGCCTCCGACCCTGTTCAGAATTGTTCCTTTGCTCTTGAGATAGCCCTCCATAGTTCATACCTGGCCTTCTTGTATGGTCCTGAATCATCAGACCTGAATGCCACAGATCTAGCTCTCAGCAGATGTCAAACCTGGTTCATCCATGGCTTTTGACTTGGGTATCTACAGTACACACACACCAACACAAGTTTAAAGATACTTCCCATCCCCTTACAGGCAATTTTGGCTGATAACAACCTACAGAGGTACATAAATACTATTGATAACCCATGGGTGAAATGGACTCTTAAGATATGGAAAACTATTGTAAAAGAATATAAACTGGAGAGAGACATTGCAATTCTTAAATGGTGTGCATATGACTCGGATTTTACGTCGAATAAAGTGGATGCTAGATTTAAGGATTAGACAGCTAAAGGAATAACAGTTCTTTGCAATATAATGAAAGAAAGAACACTGTTCAGTTTTGAAATGCTTAAAGAGAAACAATTATTAGTAAAATAAGACTTTTATCGGTATTTACAGATGCAACAGTATGTTAATAGGACGGTTAAAAATGTAACCAAGGCAAGTACATGTTTGATAGAGCTATTTAGAAAAGCATTTAATTCAGATAACGGTAGCAGAATCATTTCAAGCATGTATAAGGGTTGTCAAATCTTAAAACACATTTGACTTCATACATTAAAACAAAATGGGAGAAGGAAGGAAGGATAATTATATATGAGGAAGAATGGACAATAATATAGAGGTATCAATGGAAATATACCAGTTCACAGAAATGGAGGGAGTTCGGATGGAAAAACTTGATAAGATATTCTATTACACCCTCTCAGAAATCCCATTATAATAGTAACCTCCCTGTTTGCTGGAGAAATTGTGGAAATTAAAATGCAAACCATTATCATATTTTCTCGGAATGCCCCCTTATCAAAGACTTTTGGAGTGGGATACACAATGCCCTACAAGACATCTTTAAATGTGAAATACCCTTAGAAAGTAAGACCATATATTTTGCGTATATACCTCAATAATGGTTGAAAAGAGATAAATATTTAATGAATATACTGCTGGTGGCTGGTAAAAAGACTCTTACCAGGAAATGGTTATCACAGGAAAACCCAACTTTAAGTGCATGGATGGAAATTACAATGGACATTTACAAAATGGAGAAGATAACAGCATCTGTTAATCGTTAAGTTGGAACAACACACATAAAAGTTGCTGGTGAACGCAGCAGGCCAGGCAGCATCTCTAGGAAGAGGTGCAGTCGACGTTTCAGGCCGAGGTCTTGGCCTGAAACGTCGACTGCACCTCTTCCTAGAGATGCTGCCTGGCCTGCTGCGTTCACCAGCAACTTTTATGTGTGTTGCTTGAATTTCCAGCATCTGCAGAATTCCTGTTGTCTGCGTTATAAGTTGGAACAATTTGATTCATACTGGGAAAAATAGTTTAACTACATAACACCTCATAGGCCTGATTTTATTTTCACAAATCAATGATCACTCCCTACTTGTACATAGTTTTCTCCTTTTGCTTGTTCTTTCTTTCCTCTCTTCTATAAGTGTATAACTCAGATAAATATTATGTGGAGATTTGTGGCATATGTGACTATATGATATGTATGTACAATATCTGAAATACATCTTATGGAAATGTCTGTTTGATGATGAACTTCAATAAAAAAAAATAAATTACAAAAAAAATTATTAAAAAAAAGTCAGTGACAGCTGTGGTGTACGCAACCTACGGACCAGATCTATCTTATTCCATAATTACCTTGAAACCAATGGCATTATGATCACTGGATGTGAAGTGTTCCCCAACACAAACTTCTGCCACCTGCCCTATCTCATTTCCTAGTAGCAGATCAAGTATTGTACACTCTCTCATTGAGACTTTTGTGTACTGATAAGGAAACTTTCATGAACATATTTGACAAACTCTATCCTATCTAGTCCTTTTACAGTATGGGAATCTCAGTGAATATGTGGAAAGTTAAAAATCACCTACTATGACAACCTTATGTTTTTTGAAACATTCTGCAATCTGTCTTCCAATTTGTACCTTGAAATCCCACACGCTGTTGGGTGCTCTATTATACAGCCCCATTGGTGAGGTCATACATTTTTTAATCCTTACTTCCACCCATAAAGCCTCACTAGATGAGTTCTCCAGTTGTACTGACTGTGTACTGCCATGACATTTTCTCTGACTAGTAACGCCACCCCTCCTCCTTTAATCCCTCCCGCTCTGATGTAACTAAAGCAGCGGAACCCCAGATGACTGAGCCACCAGTCCTGCCCCTCACTAATGGCTACAATATCATAGTTCCATGTGTTGATCCATGCCTGATCCCATCTGCCTTTCCTACCATACTTCTTGCATTGAAATATACACAGCTCAGGACATCAGTTACACCATGCTCAACCTTTTGATTCCAGAATTTGTCCGAGGTCTTAACAACATCTGTCTCCACAAGCACTCTATTATCTGAAGCAACACAGACAAAATGCTGGAGGAACTCAGCAGGCCAGGCAGCATCTATGGAAAAGAGATAACAGTCGATGTTTCAGGCCAAAACCTTTCAACGAGGCTGGAAAGGAAAGGGGAAGGAGTCTGACTAAGAAGGTGGTGGGGGGGGGGGGAGGGGAAGGGGTGAATAAGTACACTCCATTTCCCATCTCCTGCAACTCTAGTTTAAACAACATCCCCCCCACCCCAAGCCCAACTCTGTGCAGCATTAGCAAACCTTACTGCTAGGATATTAGTCCACCTCCAGTTCAGGTGCAAACTCCCTCTTCCGCAGACATTCCACCTTCCCTGGAAGAGAGCTCAATGATCCAAATATCTGATGCCCTCCTTCCTACACCAACTCCTTAGCCACGTGTTACACTGTATAATCTTCCTGTTTCTGACCTCACTAGCAAGTAGCATGGGTAGTAATCCTGAGATCATAACCTTGGAGGTCCTGTCCTTAACTTAGCTACTAACTCCCTGAACTCTCTTTGCAGAACCTCGTCACTCTTCCTACCTATATCATTGGCACCTACATGGACCATGATTTCTAGCTGTTCACCCTCCCACTTAAGAATGCTGAGGACTCAATCCAAGATGTCCCAGACATTGGCACCTGGGAGGCAACATACCATCTGGAAATCATGTCCTCGTTCACAGAGCCTCCTTTCTGTTCCCCTAACTAATGAATTCCCTATTACCACAGCTCACCCGTTCTCCCGCTTCCCTTCTGAGCCAATCAGCCAGACCCTAACCCTAACCCTAATGCCAGAGACCTGACCATTTTTACTTTCCTCTGCTAGGTCATTGCCCCCAGTGTTATCCAATGGTTATCATTGTGCACCTGTATATAGGTATACCTGTTGTTGAGGGGATGGCCACAGCGGTACTCTGCACCCAACGTTTAACTCCTTTTTCTTTCCTGACTATCACCCAGTTTCCTGTGTCACTATCTCTCTATATATCCTATCCATCACCCCTTAAGCTTCCTGAATGATCTGGAGTTCTTCCAGTTCTAGCTCTAATTCTTTAGCGCAGAGCGTTAGAAGCTGCAGCTGGATGCACTTCTCGCAGGTGAAATTATCAGGGACACTGAGGTCACCCTGCCTTCCCACATCCTGCAAGAGGAGCATTCCACTGTCCTGCCTGGCAACTCCACAGTTCTAACTGTGGATAAACTTGGGGGGGGGGGAAGGAATCTACCTGCAGTTTTCTCCCCTTCTGTCACTCAAACCTCAAATTCCCCACTCTAACACTATCCACTCCAACAATGGCCACTCCACACGCTCCTCCCTTACTTTAATTTGTTCTTGCCAATCAGTCCTGATTGCTCAAAATACCAAACTGCAAATCGATGTACTCAATCACCAAAGCTGAGTGGGGAATGCCTTCCCATGCTTCGGATTGCTGATTGCCCTGCTTTTTGTGGCTCCTGGTAGATGTGCTCAATGGTGGGGGACACTTTTCCTGTGTTAGACTGGGCCACTACTTTTAGGAGTGATCGACCGCTTTTTGTAGGTTTTTCCGCTCTAGGCCATTGGTATTTGCTTACCGTGATGCAACCAGTCAGGATACTCTGCACTGTGCATCTAGTTTGTCACAGTTTTAGATCACATGCCAGTTCTGCACAAAATTCTAAGAAAGTAGAGGCACTATAGTGCTTGCTGTGTTGGTACTTGCGTGCTGGTCCCAGAACAGATTCTCTGAAATTAAGGCAAAGGAATTTAAAGACACCGACCTTCTCCACCTCTGATCCCACAATGAGATCCGGCTCATGGATGCCTGGTTTCCTCCTCCTGTTGTCAGAGGGTATAGATAGGGTAAATGCAAGCAGGCATTTCCACTGAGGTTGAGTGAGACTACAGCTAGAGGTTATAGGTTAAGGGTGAGAGGTGAAATGTTTAAGGGGAGCCCTTCTCCACTCAGAAGCTGGTGAGAGTGTAAAACAAGCTGCTAATGGATGCGGGGTGCTTTGTCATTGATTCTATTCTGGTTCTTGGATTCACTGAGTATGCCTGCAACAAAATAGGGTTGTATAGAGAGAGGTTGAACAAGTTGGATCTTTGTTCTTTGAAGTGTAGAAGGTTGAGGCGGAACTTGATAGAGGTATTTAAATTTATGAGGGGGATTGATAGAGTTGACGTGGATAGGCTTTTTACATTGAGCGTGGGGGAGATTCAAACAAGAGGACATGAGAGTTAAAGGGCAAAAGATTAGGGGTAACATGAGGGGGAACTTCTTTGCTCAGAGAGTGGTAGCTGTGTGGAACGAGCTTCCAGCAGAAGTGGTTGAGGCAGGTTCGATGTTGTCATTTAAAGTGAAATTGGATAGATATATCGACAGGAAAGGAATGGAGGGTTATGGGCTGAGTGCAGGTCGGTGGGACTAGGTGAGAGTAAGAGTTCGGCACGGACTAGAAGAGCCGAGATGGCCTGTTTCCGTGCTGTAATTGTTATATGTTTATATATGGTGATTTATGCCTGTATGTACTTTGATAATAAATTTACTTTGAAGTTTGGATAAGTACACAGAGTGGAGGAGTATGGAGAGCTGTGGTCCAGGTGCAGCTGAATGGGACTAAGCAGAATAATAGTTTGGCACAGATTAAGTCGTCTGTAGGTAGTCTAGACCAGGCACATGGTTCTCTGAATCTAAGGCACAGGAGTATAAACTAGGGCAAATACTCAAAAGCTTAGTCAGAGGAATGAGTGTCTTAAAGTGGAAGGAGAGATTTAGAGGTTTAGTGAGTAACTCCAGAACTTGGGGTTCTGGCAATTGATGAAAGTTTGTCATGGGGGGACTAATGAAATCCAATCCACCAAGATTAGAGAAATGCAGAAATTTTGAAGGGTCATAGTTTTAAACTCCCTGAAATGTATATATTTTTTCAATGAGAGTCACAGTGCAAGTACATCACAACAAGATAAAAGTTTATAGTTCACCCTTTACAATGATTCCTCATTCTCCCCTTGATTTGGTCTCTAATCTCTGAGGGACTGAGAATCCCTGAGATATCTGTATCTCCCAAATCCGTGCCTTTAATGCTGTCATTGTTCAGATTGTTCAACCACTGGTGACTCTAACATCACAATACATTTCTTCAGATACTCTCCAATAAACTAACTTGTTATTACTCTTTCGCACTACGTACTCATTGTATCTTATAGTAATTTTTATGTCACAAAACAACAAATTTCATTGCATTTGTCAATGATAATAATGAGACACAGCTAACCGCCTTGCAAAGAACCAAGCAGTTCCTCTCCCTTCTGTGGGAGACTCTGCAAGTCCTGTGGAAACAGATAATACCGGATGAGTTAGCAACTCCAAAGAAAGAAAATGAGTTAACATTTCAGCTCCAAGAGCTTTAGACTGTGGTCAACATTTTCTGTTTTAATTTGCCACATGAACCGTGTGTTCTGATTTTCATTTTAAAGCCTTATTAGCCACAGAAATGGAATGGAAATGAGTCACCCTAATTCTGGAGGAACCGTTTAAGAAGATGAAGACAACAGTGTTTACACTTTTATTTATTTGGAAATACAGCATGGTAACTGGCTCAACATGCCCACCCTGTCCATTTTGCCCTATATGACCAATAAATACTAACCTCTGCATCTTTAGAATGAACGGGATCAGAGATCACTGCTATCCATTTTTGACTCTGATTATCAGGCAGGAGGTACTGTGCTAAGAACAAGGACTGTTTGGATGGGGAAACAGGTCTCATCACTTATGAACCGTGGTAGTATATATTGTGTGACTTGTGTCATAAATGCATCTTATTATTTGTTAATTTATTTGTGGTAATATTACCTTATGTGTTATGTGTGAGTTATATGTATTGTGTTGTGCACCTTGGTCCAGATGTGTACGTTTCTGAGTGAGTTATAGCTACTATGTTGTGCACCTTGGCCTGGAGGAACGTTGTTTTATTTGACAGTGTACACATGTACAGTTGTGAGTGAGTTTTATACACTGTTGTGCACCTTAGTCCAGAGGAAAGTTGTTTTGTTTGGAGGTATACACGTGTAAACTTGGGGTAGTGGCGGTATAATTTGTCCATCAGTGCTGATCACCCCATCCTTGATGATCTGTTATGAATCAACATGATGCTTTCAGATCAGGTCATGCATAGCACGTACCTCTGCCGCACTGCTCAGGTGTGTTTCTGGGGCACAGAGGCTAGCGACCCTTGTCCCTATTCTCTGAGCAGCAGTGAACCATCTGATTCACCTATCAGAGTTCTCTTTGGGAAATAGTTGACTTGATCAGCATTTCTGATCTGTCTATTGTTCACAACTACACTTAAAAAAAAAGTTGTATGTGAGTTATATGTGCTGTGTTGTGCACCTTAGTCCAGAGGAAAGTTGTTTCATTTGGAGGTGTACAAGTGTACGGTTGTACGTGAGTTATATGTGCACCTTGGTCCAGAGGAATATTGTTTTGATTTTTTTTTTGGAGGTATACATGTTTACGGTTGAGTGACAATAAGCTTGAAATTGAAATTGGAACCCACATTGTCACAGGAAGAATGTACACACTCCTTACAGTCAGCGGTGAAATAGAACCCAGTCTCTGGCGCTGCAATAATGTTATGCTACTGTGCTGCCTTTCACCAAGTTTCCAAGCGCATAACTAAGATCATTATGAGTGCTAAAGGATTTGAGGATGTAGTAAAAGGCAAGAATGTGAAAAGCATTCAGAAAAGAAATGCAGTATAATTATCACTGTGCTGCAGGTTTCTCTGTGTGGTGAAACTTACAGCTCAATAATTATCTGGTTCAATAGAAATATTAAAAACAGCATAAACCTAATTTTTAATTTTGAGTTAATGATTCTGCAGCCAAAGTGTACAGTGCACTACCTGAAGAGTTGAGCGTTCCTTCACCTACTTTCAAACTGCACTGCTAATGCTGAGAATCAACCTAATCACGTATTTCCCTAACCTTTCCCCTTAAACATCGTAGTAGCACTACAATGAGGGCTGGCCTGCCAAACTCCCTCAGGCTTTTTTTCAGAATGTGTGCCCGAGTGTTGTATCCATGTTTCTTTGTTTGTTTGGTGTGTGCTACTACAGACAGGACAGGACCTTTCCCATGACCTGCTACTTCCTTATTGTGCGCACTTGCCACTGCCAAGCGAACTCCTAGCCAGGAACAAGGAAGGAGCAGGATTTGCATGACTTTGATTTATGAGGACCAGAATCCAGTGAAGTCTAAAGGGAATTCAGACCAGCTATTTTATTTACAACAGACATTACAATACAGCTATCCACATGGATTAAGGTTTTTTTTATATAGGAGTGGTGATTAAATCCCGTTATTCTCAGCTCTGTCCCTTTCCTTTCATGAACACGGCGCCAAAGTCAGCTGAGTATTTCTTATTGAGCTTTCAGAATCAGGTTCATTATCAAAGTTCAAAATAAATTTATTATCAAAGTACATCTATCTCACCATATACAACCCTGTGATTGATTTTCACGTGGGCACGCTCAATATAGAATGGTATCTGAGGCCTCTGTTGGTCAAGGTCGACCATGGATGTGGTGTCCCAGCTGTCTATGTGATACACAAGCCAGGGCAGTACAATATGGAGAGCAAGCTGTTGCTCATGTAGCAGGCACCCCTTCTCCACGCAGCTGATGAATCCAGAGGAACGACCGAGACCCAATTAGATTGACACCAGCAGCATCACAGAAGTTGCCAGTCAGCGTTGAATTCAACATAGGACTGCCTAAGGGACTCCAGCTCCGTAATTTTTCCTCAAGGTTCATTCTTGAATCCTTCCCCATGAGTGGATATAGTCGGAAGGCAACAGAGGTTTGAGATCAGAGTTTTCCTTCTCCGAGATGAGCTGCCAACCACGGCTGATGAGCCCCATCGCCTGAAGGGAATGTTTTTAAGGTGGCAGTGACCTGCTTTTGCTCCTCCTCCTGTCAGTAGAAATGGTTCCGCTGGGCTTTATAGGGAACATGTCAAGGCCAGGAGCTGGACTTGGTTCTCAGAGGCTATCTGAGACACACGCCATTGGGAGCATTTAACAGGCAGTGGGAGCTTATCCCAGCCACCTCCCCCGGCTATAATGACCCTAAGGAAGCAGTAGAATCAATAAACATAACAGAATCATTGAAAGTTCATACCAGCTTGGGTGTTCAACCAGCGTGCTAAAGGAAACTAACTCTTCAAGCACAAATAAATAAATAAATAAATAAGCAATAAGTATTGAGAACATGAGATGGAGTCCTTGAAAGTGACATATGATGTGAAATTCTTTCACAGCAGCAGTAAATTAGAATAAGAAATGTACGGTGTATATACACAATGTATTACCATAGGAAAATAATTAAGTCTGCTCCACCAATCCATCATGGCTGATTTATTATCCCCTCAATCCCATTCTCTTGCCTTGTCCCGTAACTTTTAACGCCCTGACTAATCAAGAACTATCATCCTCCACTTTAAATATACCCAATGACTTGGTCTCCACAGCAGTTTGTGCCAATGAATTCCACAGATTCACCACCCTCTGGCTAAATAAATGCCTCCTCATCTCCATTCTAAAGTGCGTCTTATTCTGAGGCTGTGCCCTCTTGTCCGAGACTCACCCACTATAGGAAACTTCCTCTCCACATCCATTTTTCTCAGCCTTTCAATCTCATACTAAATATATAATTAAATAATAGTGCAAAAGTAGTGAGATAGTGTTCAGGGATTCAATGTCCATTCAGAAATATGACGGCAGAAGGTAGAAACTGTTCCTAAAATGTAGAGTGTGCGTCTGGCAATGATGGGTAGGTAGGTTGTGATGAATCACCAAACACTCTGACATTGGTTGGCAGTATCAATGGAGAGGATTGAAGAGTCGAAGTTTTGAGCCAAGACCCTTCATTGGGAATCATGCATTTTGTGTGCATTATCTTTCTGTCTGTCTTTTTGTAGGCATCCGTTAGACTTGTGAGACCATGGATTTGCGCTTTGGAAGGTTTCCAGGGCGCAGGCCTGGGCAAGGTTGTATGGAAGACTGGTTGTTGCCCATGCTGCAAGTCTCCTCTCTCCCCGCCACCGATATTGTCCAAGGGAAGGGCACTAGGGCCGATACAGCTTTGCACCGGTGTCGTTGCAGGGCAATGTGTGGTTAAGTGCCTTGCTCAAGGGCACAACACGCTGCCTCAGCTGAGGCTCAAACTAGCGACCTTCAGATCACTAGACCGACACCTTAACCACTTGGCCAAGTGGACAGATAGTTCTATCTGTCCATTGATTGTAACTTAAAATCGTTTTTTCTCTGGCATTGTGCTACTGTAACAAAACAACGATTTTCCCGGTGCCTGTGAGTAATTATAAACCTGACTCTGATCCTCGTAAATCTTCTCTGCATCCTCTCCAATGGTTTTAGGTGGCTGTAGATCTAAACACTCATCACTTGAAGACCCATAACTCGCAGGAGTTATGAACCAGGAGCTCGGAGGTTCAATGAACACTTTACACTTTTCTTTGGCGAGGGCACAGTGGGCTGATTGAACCCCCTGTCTATTGTACGTTTGTGTGATTCTATGCCTCAGTTAGAAAGAAATCGGGCAGATGAAGTTAACTGCTGAAGCCTGCAAGACCTGATACTGCATATCCTCTGATGGCTCTGAGCCTGTACTTACTGAAGCTTAGCGAAATGAGGAGCAGTCTGGTTGAAACCTATCAAATATTGAAAGGCAAAGATAGAGTGGATGTGGAGAGGATGTGGGATCTAGTGGGAGAGTCTAGGACCAGAGGGCACTGCATCAGAGTAGAAGGGTTTCCATTTAGAAAGGGAGATGAAGAGGAATTTCTTTAGCCAGAGGGTGGTAAATCTATGGAATTCATTGGCAGAGACAGCTGTGGAGTACAAGTGATTGGGTATCTTCAAGCAGTTGTTATTAGGTTGTTGATTAGCAAACACATCAAATGTTATGGGAAGAAGGCAGGTGAATGGGATTGAGATGGTTAATAAATCAGTCATGATGGAAATGGCAGAAAAGACATGATAGGCCAAATGGTCTAATTCTGCTCCTGTGTCTAATGGTCTTGTGGCTGAAGAAGAATTTCAGGCCTCAAACTCCGATTTCGCCAGTGACGGGACCCCAGACTCCAGGCCTCAAACTCCAGATTTGCCAAGACCAGGACTCTGAACTCCAGGCCATGAAACATCAATTACATTAACAAACAACACACTCAAGGATGCGCTGGGGGTAGCCCTCAAGTGTTGCCACATATCCTGTTACCAATGTAGCAAGCCCACCATGCTCTTAATAGAAACACAGAAGGATAGAAAACCTACAGCACAATACAGGCCCTTCGGCCCACAATGCTGTGCCGAACATGTCCTTACTTTAGAAATTACCTAGGGTTACCCATAGCCCTCTCTTTTTCTAAGCTCCATTTGCCTATCCAGGAGTCTCTTAAAAGACCCTATTGTATCCGCCTCCACCACTGTCGCTGGCAGCCCATTCCACGCACTCACTACTCTCTGCATATTAAAAAAAAACTTACCCGTGATATCTCCTCTGTACCTAAGTTTCCAAGCACCTTAAAACTGTGTCCTCTCGTGCTAGCCATTTCTGCCCTGGGGAAAAACCCTCTGATTATCCACAAGATCAATGCCTCTTGTACACCTCTATCAGGTCACCTCTCATCCTCCACTGCTCTAAGGAAAAAAGGCCGAGTTCACTCAACCTATTCCCATAAGGCATGCTCCCCAATCCAGGCAACATCCTTGTAAATATCCTCTGAACCCTTTCTATAGGTTCCACATCCCTCCTGTAGGGAGGCAACCAAAACCGAGCACAGTACTCCAAGTGAGGTCTGACCAGGGTCCGAAATAGCTGCAACATTACCTCTCAGCTCCTAAACTCAATCCCACGGTTAATGAAGGCCAATGCATCGTATGCATTCTTAATTACAAAGTCAACCTGCATAGCAGCTTTGACTGTCCTATGGACTCGGATCCCAAGATCCCTCTGATCCTTCACACTCTCAAGAGTCTTACCATTAATACTATATTTTGCCATCATATTTGACCTACCAAGATGAACTACCTCACACTTATCTGGGTTGAACGCCATCTGCCACTTCTCAGCCCAGTTTTGCATCCTCTCAATGTCCCGCTGTAACCTCTGACAGCCCTCCATATTATCCACAACACCCCCAATCTTTGTGCCATCAGCAAATTTACTAACTCATCCCTCCACTTCTTCATCCAGGTCATTTATAAAAATCACGAAGAGTAGGGGTCCCAGAACAGATCCCTGAATCACACCACTGGTCACCGACCTCCATGCAGAATATGACCCGTCCACAACCACTCTTTGCCTTTTGTGGGCAAGCCAATTCTGGATCCACAAAGCAATGTCCCCTTCAATCCCATGCCTCCTTACTATCTCAATAAGCTTCGCATGGGGTACTTTATCAAATGCCTTGCTGAAATCCATATACACTACATCTGCGGCTCAACCTTCATCAATATGTTTAGTCACATCCTCAAAAAATTCAATCAAGCTCGTAAGGCATGACCTGCCTTTTACAAAACCATGCTGACTATCCCTAATCATATTATGCCTCTCCAAATGTTCATAAATCCTGCCTCTCAGGATGTTCTCCATCAGCTTACCAACCACTGAAGTAAGACTCACTGGTCTATAATTTCCTGGGCTATCTCTACTCCCTTTCTTGAATAAGGGAACAGCATCCACAATCCTTTAATCCTCCGGAACCTCTCCCGTCCCCATTGATGATGCAAAGATCATCGCCAGAGGCTCAGCAATCTCCTCCCTTGCCTCCCACAGTAGCCTGAGATACATCTCGTCCAGTCCTGGTAATTTATCCAGCTTAATGCTTTCCTAAAACTCCAGCACATCCTTTTCCTTAATATCTACATGCTTCAGCTTTTCAGTCCACTGCAAGTCATCGCTACAATCACCAACATCCTCTTCCGTAGTGAATATTGAAGCAAAGTATTCATTAAGTATCTCTGCTATCTCCTCTGGTTCCATACATACTTTTCCACTGTCACACTTGATTGGTCCTATTCTCTCATGTCTTATCCTCTTGCTCTTCACATACTTGTAGAAAGCCTTGGGGTTTTCCTTCATCCTGCCCGCCAAGGCCTTCTCATGGCCCACAACCATTACCCAGTTTTTTGAACCTTTCATAAGCTTTTCTTCTTGACTAGATTTACAACAGCCTTTGTACACCACAGTTCCTGTATCCTATCATCCTTTCTCTGTCTCATTGGAACATACCTATGCAGAACGTCACGCAAATATCCCCTGAACATTTGCCACATTTCTGCTGTACATTTATTTCCCTGAGAACATCTGTTCCCAATTTATACTTCCATGTTCCTGCCTTATAGCTTCATATTTCCCCTTTCTCCAATTAAACGCTTTCCTAACTTATCTGTTCCTATCCGTCTCCAATGCTATTGTAAAGGAGATAGAATTATGATCACTGTCTCCAAAATGCTCTCCCACTGAGAGACCTGACACCTGACCAGGTTCATTTCCCAATACCAGATCAAGTACAGCCTCTCCTCTTGTAGGATTATCTACATATTGTGATACAACTTGATGAACAATAACTCTGAAGAAATTTAGAGGCTGCTGGTTCATAAGCATCTATGGTGAAGATCAGTGAGAGACACACTTATAGTGAAGCAAGCAAAGCAACTAGACAGACTGGAACACACAAAATCCTAGAGGAACTCAGCAGGTCAGGCAGCATCTATGAAGAGGAATAAACAGTTGATGTTTTAGGATGAGACCATTCATCAGAATTACAAAGAAAGGGGGAGGAAGCCAGAATAAGAAGGTGCAGGGAGGGAAGGAGTATAGACTGGGAGGTGATAGGTGAAGCCAGGTGAGGGGGAAGGTAGGTGGGTTTGGGGAGGGGCTATGAAGTAAGAAGCTAGGAGGTGAGAGGTGATAAAGAAGAAGGAATCTGATAGGACAGGAGAGAGGACCGTGGGAGAAAGGTCCAACAGGCAGAATGGATTTGTTTCACTGACTGGATAGGTTGGATTTGTTTTCCTTGCCAGGATAAGCTGGATGAGAACATAGAACCGTACAGGATAGGAACAGGTCCTTCAGCCCACATTGTTGTGCCAAGCTAATAAAATCAGTAAACTAAATGGCCAAGTAATCTAATCCCCTCTGCCTATATAATATCCCTATCCTTCCATTTTCCTCATATTAATGTTCCTATTCAAACGTTTGTTAGAAGTACCTCTACCACCACTCTGTGTTAATAATTAATAAATAAATAAATATCTTGCCCCCACATCTCCTTTGAACCCATCCCTTTTCCACCTACTATGTCCTCTGGTATTAGGCATTTCAACCCTGGGAAAAAGATCATGTGTGTTACAATCAGAATCAGATTTGATATCATCAGTATGCATCATGAAATTTGTTGTCTTTGCGGCAGCAGTACAATGCAATACATAATAATAGAGGAAAACGTGAATTTTAGTTATATAAAATAGTTCCATTAAATAAGTAGTGCAAAAATAGAAATTAAAAGGTAGTGAGGAAGTGTTCATGGGTTCAATGTTCATTCAGAAATTGGATGGCAGAGGGGAAGAAGCTGTTCCTGAATCACTGATTGTATGCCCTCAGGCTTCTGTAGCTCCTTCCTGATGGTAGCAATGAGAACAGGGCATGACCTGCCTATGCTTTTCATAATCTTATAAACCTCTTCCAGATCTCCCCTCAGCCTCCACCACTCCAGATAAAACAACCAAACTTTGTTCAACTTCTCATTATAGCACATGCCTCCAATCTAGCCGGCATCCTGGTGAACTTCCTCTAATCGGGCAACCAAACAGTATGCAGTACTCCAGATGCAGCCTAACTAGAGTTTTATAAAGCTGCAACCTTTGGCATTGAAACTCAATACCTCAAGTAATAAAGCATGCAGTCTATATGTCTCATTTATCTTCCTAGCCAGTTAGCTTTCTAGAATGGATTGGTTAGTTGTGTCCTCACCTACTACCCCATGAGCCTCTGCATCCAGCACATCATCCTCTGTAGCTTCCACCGGCTTCGTTTGGATCCTACCACTAAATACATCTTTACTCTCCATCCCTCTCCCCACACTCACTCTCCCCTTTCCCCTTCTCTGATTCCCACTAATCTACCTCCTGGAACACATATCTACAAGTGGCTGAAGTGTTTCACCTGTCCATTCACCTCTTCACTCATCTCCATCCAGAGCCCCAAACAGTCCTTCCAGGTGAGGCAACACTTCACCTGCAAATCTGTTGGGGCTGTCTATTTTGTCCAGTGCTCTCGATGTGGCCTCCTCTACACTGTTGAGACCTGCTGTAATTTGAGGGTCGCTGTGTTGAGCACCTCCACACCGCCTGCCAAAAGCAGAATTTCCTGGTGGTCAAACATTTTAGTTCCTTATCCCATTCCCATTCCAACGTTGATCCACAGCCTCCTCTTTTGACATGATGAGGCCACTCTCAGAGTGGAAAAGAAATAGCTCATATTTCGTCCAGGTAGCCTGTAACCCAATGGCATGAGCATTGATTTCTCCTTACAGCAATTATTTTTCTCTTGTTTCAATTTTCCCCCTCCCCTTCCCTCCTCTTCTATTCCCCACTCTTCACCTGTCTATCATCTTCCTCTGGTACTTCTCCATCTTCCCTTTCTCCTATGGTCCATTCTCCTCTCCTATCAGATTCCATCTTCTCCAGCCCATTATCTTTCCTAGCCACCTGACTTCACCAATCTTTTTCCAGCTTGCCCTTTTCTCCCCACCCCACTTTTTAAAGGGAGAGGGAAAAATCGCCAAGTGGTTGCAAGATCTCTGGGCAGCCCCACTGGAGGAATATCTTCGTCCTTGGGGCTAAGGTGATGAATGCTGAATTTTGGTTTTGTCTCATCAAAAAAAAAGTTCACAAAGAAGAGAGATCTGAATTTCTACAGAGCCCTTCAGAACCACATGATATCCTTAAGCTTTCTGCGCCCTATAAAGTACTTCTGAAATAAGTTTGCATTTGCAATGTTGGAAGCATAGCAACCATTTCACAACTCCCTGTAATCCTCGGACTTGTACAGGTGACACTGAACAGTTCCCACAACCCATGGACTCACTTTCCAGGACTCTTCAAATCACGTTCTCCATATTAATTAATTAATTTATTTGTTATTCTTATTTTATTTTGTATTTACACTGTATGTTGTCTTTTACACAGTTGGTTGTTTGTCTGTTGTATTGAGTCCTGTTGATTCTGTTGTGTTTCTTGAATTTACTGTGAACACCTGCAAGAAATTGAAGTTCAGGGTTGTATATGGTGACATAGATGTACTTTAATAATAAACTTACTTTGAAATAAAGCTAGCAATATAATTTCCTCATATCAAGCTTCCACACAGTAGTGCGACGATGGACAGCTTCCACACAGTAATGCGATAGAGAGCTTCCACACAGTAATGTGACGATAGAGAACAAAAGCGGACTATAACTACGTAAAAACAGAAAATTCTGAAAATACTCAGCAGGTCAGGCAGCACCTATGGAAATAGAAACAGTTATTGCCTTAGACTGAAATCTCTTCTTTTAGAACTGTGGTCTTTCCCGCAGTTCTGTGGAAGTCTTTGATCTGAAAAGTTATCTCTTTTGTTTTGGCATTTGCTGCATGACTTGGTAATTTTTCCTAGATAAGCAGACCAGTTGGGGTCTGACCAGTTAGCTTATCTACGCCCATCTGGACAAGCCAGCGAGCACTGTGAGGGTCATGTTTTTTGACTTCTCCAGTGCGTTCAACACCATCTGCCCTGCTCTGCTGGGGGAGAAGCTGACAGCGATCCAGGTGGATGCTTTCCTGGTGTCATGGATTCTTGATTACTTGACTGGCAGACAACATGTGCTTGCAACACTGTGTGTCCGACAGAATGATCAGCAACACTGGGGTTCCACAGGGGACTGTCTTGTCTCCCTTTCTCTTCACCATTTACACCTCAGACTTCAGCTACTGCACAGAGTCTTGTCATCTTCAGAAGTTTTCTGATGACTCTGCCATAGCTGGATGCATCAGCAAGGGAGATGAGGCTGAGTACAGGACTATGGTAGGAAACTTTGTCACATGGTGTGAGCAGAATTATCTGCAGCTTAATGTGAGAAAGACTAAGGAGCTGGTGGTAGACCTGAGGAGAGCTAAGCTACCGGTGACCCCTGTTTCCATCCAGGGGGTCAGTGTGGACATGGTGAAGGATTACAAATACCTGGGGATGTGAATTGACAATAAACTGGACTGGTCAAAGAACACTGAGGCTGTCTACAAGAACCATCTCTATTTCCTGAGGAGACTGAGGTCCTTTAACATCTGCCGAACGATGCTGAGGATGTTCTATGAGTCTGTGGTGGCCAGTGCGATCATGTTTGCTGTTGTGTGCTAGGGCAGTAGGCTGAAGGTAGCAGACACCAACAGAATCAACAAACTCATTTGTAAGGTCAGTGATGTTGTGGGGATGGAACTCGACTCTCTCACGGTGGTGTCCGGAAAGAGGATGCTGTCCAAGTTGCATGCCAACTTGGACAATGTCTCCCATCCACTACATAATGTACTGGGTGGGCACAGGAGTACATTCAGTCAGAGACTCATTCCACCGAGATGCAACACAGAGCGTCATAGGAAGTCATTCCTGCCTGTGGCCATCAAACTTTACAACTCCTCCCTTGGAGGGTCAGACACCCTGAGCCAATAGGCTGGTCCTGGACTTATTTCCTGGCATAATTTACATATTACTATTTAACTATTTATGGTTTTATTACTATTTATTATTTATGGTGCAACTGTAACGAAAACCAATTTCCCTCAGGATCAATAAATTATGACTACGACTACTAGTGGTTAAGTCCCTGGCTCTTGGGACATGCCGTGAATGTCGTGACTGTGGACGAAGCCATCTGAGAGGCACAGCTGGTAGATATAAAAGTTGTTATTCGGGACACACAGAAGCTGACAGCCTTTGGAGTCACTTAAGAGAAGGAGAGAGGCTCCCTAATGCAACACTACAGCATATTATTATATGTTAAAGAACAAAAGTAACAGGACAATTTCTACAGTTGCATCCGGTCAAGATGGCAATGCTTCCTCAGGCGACATCTTCCAGATAGTCCACAAAACTGTTTATTTATTTCACTCCTTTCACATCTTCTTTTTATTTTAAATGTGTTTCTGGAGCTGTTAGGGCCTGTGATTATGGTTTGGAGATTGAATGAGTGATCTAGTGCTTTGCTGTCTCCGAGAAAATTTCAGGAGGCAAGTGCGAGTGGCCTTGAGGTGAAGAAGCTTAGAGACTGGGTGTGAGCCCCTGATTAACTCCATTTCTCACCAATTGAACCGTAGAGGAGATTGAAACATACTTTATACTTTATTGTGGCCAAACAGTTGGTACTAGAACGTACAATGATCACAGCGATATTTGATTCTGCGCTTCCTGCTCCCTGGATTACAAATATTAAATATTAAAAATAGTAAAAATTAGTAAATATAAAAACTTAAATTATAAATCATAAATAGAAAATAGAAAAATGGAAAGTAAGGTAGTGCAAAAAACCAAGAGGCAGGTCCAGATATTTGGAGGGTACGGCCCAGATCCGGGTCAGGATCCGTTCAGCAGTCTTATCACAGTTGGAAATAAGCTGTTCCCAAATCTGGCCACACGAGTCTTCAAGCTCCTGAGCCTTCTCCCGGATGGGTGGGTTGTGTCCTTGATCATCCTGGCAGCATTGCTCCGATAACGTGCGGTGTAAGGTGAGTCCGAGCGAGGTGAATGCAGAAGGTGAGCAAGTGTTCAATGCTGACTACTTGTCTCTTCTAAGCTGCTGTGACGGATCTCTCACTCGATGCTGCTGGGTAAGGTGTCTGTGTGTGACGGCCAATCCCTCACTGCTCCTGTTTTTGACTGGCCTCTCTCCATCTCAATGTAGTCGGATTATGTCACCGAAGTTCTGTGATTTATGGATTGGACAGCGGAATCTTTCTATTTTTAATTTTTATATATTCTCTGTTTTCGCCATTGTTTCTTGTTGTTTGGTGCGATTTGTTACTTTTTTTGTGCGGGGTGGTTAAAGGTTTGATGGAAAAGGGATATATTCTGTTTTTGCCATTGTTTTTTGTTGTCATTTGGTGCAATTTGTTACTTTTTTTGTGCAGGGGGTCTGATTAAGGATTTAATGTTCTTAACATTTGTGCAATTTGTTTTTGTATGTGGGGAGGGGGTTTGATGTTCTTGTTGCCATTTGCGTGACTTTTTGTGTGTGGGAGGTGATAATCATGTTGTTTCTCTTGTTTTTGTTTTGGTGTAATTTATTAGTTTTTTTGTTGGGGCTGGTTGGGGTTTGATGTTGCTGGATACGTGATGTGTTTTTTTGGGCAGTTGATGTTGTTCTTTGAAGACCTTCATAGTTTTCTTTGTTTTACGACTATCTGGAGAAGATGAATCTCAGAGTTGTATACTGCATACATACTTCGATAATAGATGAACCTTTGAACTTTTTTGCAGCTTCATCTAAGCTACATATAATGTTCCAAATATCTGGATCTTCCCTTTAACACACCTAAAAGGAGAGCTAATTATCATTGTCTCTGAGTCAAATTCATGTCTACGCAGAATCTTAGGTAAATGGGGTGTTGATTGCATTCATACTTATGCAGACATCTCAGTTAATTGGGTGCTTCCTGGTCTGGAATTTACTCTAAAACGCAACTTCAGGAAGACCATTGTTCTGAGTTGTATTTTAAATTCAATCTACAATCCATATTCATGCCTGAAGACTAATTGCTGTTGAAATTAATATTTGTTATATTGCGTATCTCCAGAATATGCCCTAACAGACCCTCCTCTTGAACAAGAATAAATTTGTTCCAGGAAAGGCCAAACTCAAAGGAGGATCTAGTTAAATATGCCTCCCTAAGTCACCCCAACCACAATCTATTCCAGCTGCTACTATCTGGGAAATGGTACTGCAGCATAAAAGCCAGGATGAACAGGGTCAGGGACAGCTTCTTCCACCAGGCCATCAGACTGATGAGCTCGCGCTGATCTGAGTGTATTTCTATGTTACATTGATTGTCAGGTTGTACTTACTATTTACTACAAATTACTATAGATTGCACATTGCACACTTAGATGGAGACATAATGCAAAGATTTTTATTCCTCATGTATATGAAGGATGAATGTAATAAAGTCAATTCAATTAGATTCAAAATGCCCTGTTAATAGAACATAGAATAGTACAGCGCAGTACAGGCCCTTTGGCCCACAATGTTGAGCCGACCCTTAAACCCTGCCTCCCATATAAGCCCCCACCTTAAATTCCTCCATATACCTGTCTAGTAGTCTCTTAAACTTCACCAGTGTATCTGCCTCCACCACTGACTCAGGCAGTGCATTCCACGCACCAACCACTTTCTGAGTAAAAAACCTTCCTCTAATATCCCCCTTGAACTTCCCACCCTTTACCTTAAAGCCATGTCCTCTTGTATTGAGCAGTGGTGCCCTGGGGAAGAGGCGCTGGCTATCCACTCTATCTATTCCTCTTAATATCTTGTACACCTCTATCATGTCTACTGTCATCCTCCTTCTCTCCAAAGAGTAAAGCCCTAGCTCCCTTAATTTCTGATCATAATGCATACTCACTAACCGTTCAGACTCTCATCCCCAATTAACTATCATATCCTTATTTGTATCTACATATATGGTATCTTCCCTAATGGACAATTATTATTTAATTGAGTATTTCTGGTCTGGAATTTACTCTAAAATGCAACTTCAGGAAGACCATTGTTCCGAGCTGCATTTTAAATTGAACCTACAATCATATTCAGATCTTGAAGACTGGTTGTTGTTGAAATTTATATTTGCTATATTCCATATCTCCAGAATACATCCTAACAGTGATTTCAAACTACACAGGTGGCTGGGAGAATTTGAATTCAAGTAATCAGATAATATTTAAACTACTATATTTTAGTGTTCTTCAGGGAAGGACCTCTGCCATCTTTATCTGCTCTGGTTTAGAAACCAGACCCATCAATGTCTTATTCTTTCACATTTGACAGGGATTCCAATGGGACAACAAATGTGAACATTGTCAGTGATATCCACATCTTGCGAATGAATAAATAGGATCAAAATCTGTACCGTTTAACAAATAGATAAGCTTGTTTCCTTTCCTTAGACTCATGCCATGGAATCCCTTACATTTAGAATGTAGAACAGTGAACACAGAGCAGTCCCGGCTCTTCGGTCCATTGTGTTATGCCAACCATTTAATGAGCAATCTAACCCTTCCCTCCTACACAGCCGTAACCCTCCATTTTTCTTAGATCCATGTGCCCACCTAAGAGTCTCTAATGTATCAGACCCTACCACCACACCTGACACTGCATTCCAGGCAATCACCACTCTCTGAGTAAAAACCCCAAAATTGGACATCTCCCCTAAATTTCCTACCCTCACCTTAAAAGGATGTCCTCTGTTATTATCTACTGCCACCCTGGCGAAAAAGGCTCTGGCTGTCCACTCTATCTATAGCTTTTATCATCTATACATCTCTGTCAAGTTGCTTCTCATCCTCCTCCACACCAAAGAGAAAATAAAGTCAGTGCACGCAACTTTGCTTCATAAATCATACTCTCTAAACCAGTCTGTATACTGGTAAATGTCTGCACCCTCTCTATCTCCTTCCTATGATGAGGTGATCAGAATTGAACACAATATTCTGAGTGTGGTCTAACTAGGGTTTTCTGGAGCTGCCACTCTAAGTTTTTATCTTCCTTGCAACCTGAAGCTTTCATTTTCTTTGATCACTAAATATGTTCTGTGGGACCTTTGTGTCCAACTTTATCGCAATTACTATTGTGCACACTGACACCGAATTCAACTGTTCCTTTTAGTCTTGAAACTGCCTCACTATTCTAATATTCAAAGCACATTTATTACCAAAGAACGTCTGAATTAAACATCTTGAAATTTGTCTGCTTACAGGCAGCTACAAACTGACTCAAATAACCTGAATTTTAAAAAGGACCAACAACCACTGCGCTGGGAAAGAGAAAAAAAAACACAATGCAAACAATAGAAGCAAGCCAACAGCATCCTGATCCAGACTGAGTCCCAGATTCGTTCCCAGAGCAGCCAGAGTAGGCCCAAAACCTCGGTCCCTAATTCATCACACCAGCAGGGCAGAAATGCACAGTGGCCAGATCAGTTCACAGCCTTGGTGCTGCGGAGAAAGGTATAAACATTTGCGGGAGAATGAGCCAACTCAGCCTGATCCTCCCCTCCGTACCTGAATCTTGGGCTTCCAGTCTATCAGGGTTGACGTTTAATTTGTCCAAGCACCCTGTAGTCCCACGGCCAGGACCTGGATCCTTGAGCCCCGATATGTCTGGGCCACTCAGCCTGAAGCCAATCTCGATCTCACCAAATCGGCTTGGCACTGGGAGCAATCCAACCTCACACCCGGTTTAGGAGGATGGGCATCGAAACTCTTTTGCATCGACTGCTTTCCAAATCCCTCACTCCATCTCTGGGTGTGATATGAACTCCGTCTATGAACCCAGTGGCCCGAAAAAATGTTGCACCTTGCAATGCCCCAGCATGGCTCATCCCCAATCAGCCTCACCTCCGCTTGCCTCCTCAATGTCTGCGGTGAAAGTCCACCACAATTTGCTTCAGAAAAGATGTTATAAGTAATGTTTTTAGTTGAATCTCTCGCCTTATGATTTACCATGTGGTGTTTTCTAGTGAAGGTTTGAGTGAGCAAAGCTGTCAAATTTACCTGCAGCTTCCTCATGAACTTCCTCAATTTGTGATTTTTCTGTACATGAATGCTGGTAATTCAATGCATATTAATAACAGAATTAAGTGATAATCTAGTGCTAACCGAATTGACAGTGCAAATAACTGTGAAGAGTTATAGATTCACAGAACACTATAGCACAGAACCAAACACTTTCAGCCCTTCTAGTCTGTGCTGAACTGCTGTTCTGCCTAGTCTCATTGACCTCCAGTCCCCTCCCATCCATGTACGTATCCAAACTTCTCTTAAACGTTGTAAACAAACCCGCATTCACCACTTCTGCTGCAACTTGTTCCACGCTCTCACCACCCTATGAGTGAAGAAGCTCCCCTTAAACATTTCACCTTTCACCCTTAACCTACAACCTCTAGTTCCAGTCTCACACAACTTCGGGGGAAAAACCTGTTTGCATTAGCCCTATCTAAACCTCTCATAAATTTGTGTGCCTCTATCAAATTTCCTCTCATTCTCCTACATTCCAGGGGAAAAAGTCATAACTTCTTTAACCTTTCCCTATAACTCAGGTCCTCAAGTCCCAGCAACATTCTTGTAAATTTTCTCTGTACTCTTTCAATCTTCTTATTAAATGCTCCCAACATTGTGCATCTGAAATAGACTCTGCCAACCAAGTCCAGCTACTAGGGCAGCACAGTAGTGTAGTGGTCAGCACGACACTTCACAGTACAGGCAACCCAGGTTCAATTCCCGCCGCTGCCTGTAAGGAGTTTGTATGTTCTCCCTGTGACTGCATGGGTTTCCTCTGAGTGCTCCAGTTTCCTCCCAGAGATTCCCGAAGTCCAAAGTGTAAGTGATTGGTAGGTTAATTGGTTACTGTAAATTGTCCCATTATTAGGATAGGATTACATTGGGATCAGAGGGGCCTATTCCACACTGTACCTCAATAAAAATTAAAAAAAATACTGGTGCCTTAAAACCAGAGCAAATGAGTCTTGTTAACTTGTTGAAACCTCATCTAGGAGAAGTAAAACGCTGATCTCAAACATCTGCTGCCTTGCGAATATGCTCACTCATGGGGAAGTCTTCAGGAGTAAACCCTGAGGGAGAACTTTAACCTTGAGGCTTACGTTGAGTTCAATGCTGACTGGCAACTCCTGTGATGCCATTGGATGCCACACTGTATTTATTGGTCTTTGCCATTCCTTTGGATTCATCAGGTGCGTGGAGAGGGGGAGCCTGCTGCATGGTCAAAAGCCTGCTCTCCGTATCGTACTGCCCCGGCTTGTGTATTGCTTAGACAGCTGGGAAGCAACATCCACGGTTGACCTTGACCAATGGAGGCCATTGGCAGCAAAAGGCCAATATCAATAATAATGATCCAACTAGTTCACTTGGGAATTAAATCTGCTGTGATTGGGTTCTTGGCAATTTACTTGCAAATGTTTCATACCCACGCGAAGAGACATTGTCAGTGTGCTGTGGATTGTGGTGTGTCCTCCGAATGCTTGGCCTATATATACTTTTCCATCAGCTGATTGGTCATCATTACGGAAACTCAGTTGTGATGTAGGGAGGAAATCTCGTCACTGATCGGCTGTGTGGTGACCTTCATGTGTGTGGCCCGGAATCCTGCCCGCATCAGTCATGTTGGGTTCAACTTGACCAACTCTCCCTGGTCTCTACAAGTGGGGCACAAATTCGACTGGGCATCAGTGAACATCATGGTGCAAGTGAACACACAGCATGCTGGAGAATTCCTAGAAGCACGGTAGTTCTGTAAAAAAAAACATATGACCTCAATCCTATTTATGAGCCGATGCAGGCAAAATTCCAGACCACAGCGCACCAAGTTTTCCACACAGTCAATCAGCGACGAGATTTCCTTCCCACATCATGAGTGAGTTTCTGAAATGATGTCCAGTCAGCTGATGGAAAAGTATATAAAGGCCGAGCACTCGGAGCACATACCACAATATGACGATGTCTCCTTGCGTGGTGACAGAATGTTTGCAAGTAAATTACCAAGATTGGAGAACAGCTTAAGCCAAACATCACCATCCGAGCTACTCATTTTAGAAATTATTTCCTAAATCTGCTGTCTACATTCATTGTTGTGTTTGTGAGTTGTTTGGGCTTTAACTATATAACTAATTGGAAGCCACATTGTCCTAGGAATAGGTTTAAGTTCTGACTTTTGCTGCAACAACACTCATTCAATGTGGTAAAGTGAAAGATTATTAAGAAGCATTTTTGTTGGGTGAAGATACAGTATAAGGAACAGTAGATGAAATCAAAACCACTATCCAATCGAATGGTAGAACAGGCTCTACAACTGATTGGCCTGTTTCCATTTCCATCATCTCAGTTAACTAATAGTGGAAAATTACTAACAGTGGCAGCATGGTTGTGCAGTGATTAGTGCAATTGCTTTACAGCACCAGCAATCTGTGATTGGGGTCCAGTTCCCATTGCTGTTTGTACGTTCTCCCAGTGACCATGTGTGTTTCCTCCCACATTCCAAAGACACACAAGTTAGGGTTAGTGGGCTGTAGGTATGGCATGTTGTCATTGGCACGGCCCTCGCTGAGTTGATTTAATGTAAATGATGCACTTCACTGTATCTTTCGATGTAAAAACAACAAATAAAGCTAATCTATTAGTCAGAGAACACGTATCTAATTTCTCTGTATTGACTGGCTGCATCACAGGCTACACATCTATACTAATATGTATTCTTAGGCTGTTAACGTTCTCCTGGGATATGGCACTGCTGCCAAGGGCAGTATTTCTCACCTGCCCCTAACTGCCCTTGGCAACCTTCTCAAAGCACTTGGTACTCCTGGTAAAGGTCTCTGGGTAGGAAATTCCAGGATTTAGACACAGGCAATGAAGGAATTGTGATAGATTTCCAAGGTGTGTGACTCGGGCGGAATGCAAAGGAAGAAGCGATCCCATGTGCTTCCTTTCTTGGTCCTCCCTGGTCCTATGATGCGGGTTGGTGAGGTGAGCAGCTGCAGTACACTTTAAAGGTGCAGCCTGCGCCGAGGGAGAGTAAGCTTGCGATTTCTTTTATTTCATTTAGAAATAAAACACAGAATAGGCCTCTCTTGCCCTTCAAGCCCCATTGCCCCGCAACCCCCAACAACCCTCAAATCCAAGGAGGTTCAAACATGAAAGACTGAAACTTTGGAAGGATTTAAAGAGAAAGAGCGATAAATCTGAAAGCTTTGATTAAAGTGTTGCCATCTTAAAGCATTAAAAATTCTTAAAATGCGACAAAGAACATGATATCCCCATTGGTTCAAATAAGGCCCATGGTCTACTGTTTATTATAAAACACAGATGTAAAAGGTGACATTTCCTCTCCTCAATGTTTAACAGGAGTGTGAATATAGTACAGACACATTTTCACCGTTAGGTTTGTTACATCTGGTGCACGAAAATGGAACCATATCAATGCCATCAATTACTTTGTGATATCAACATTTCCATTAGACCAATCATTTGCATAATAGCACTATTATTTCTCTTACATCAGTTACTTAACAGTGACATCCATTACCTTGCTTCCACCACTGTCTGGTCAATTATATGATAATACCATCACTTTCACTACAGTGCCTTCAATTACTTAATAATGACATCAATCACATTCTAGTACTGTCACCTCCACTACACTACCATCAATTGTGTTATAACACCATCATTTCTATTAGACTGCTACCATTTAGATTGTAATAGAATCAATTGTCATCATTTGCATTGTTATGCCATAGCTTCTCATCCCCGGGTCCTGCTGTTTGGCTATTCCCTCTGTTATGGATGTGCAATGCTGTAATATGTGCAGCTGCTAACTTGTCTGATATGCAAATTATTCAACTAACTAAAGGAATACATTGCTTGGCTTCATGTATCTTTTCTCATATTTTTAAAAATTCTTCTAAGAGAGCGCCATCCTCAGTTTAGGATATTGAACATAATACCAGATTCCTATTCGTGGCAGCGGATACTGACGGGTTAAAGTGGAACTCCGGGGTTCACTTTCTGCAGGGCCTGTCTGTCCACACTGAGCCCACAGTCCTCCCGTCACTCCCACTATATACCGTCACCGCGAACCACACCGAACCCACAGTCTTCCCGTTACTCCCACTATATACCGTCACCGCGAACCACACCGAGCCCACAGTCTTCTCGTCACTCCCACTATATACCGTCACCGCGAACCACACTGAGCCCACAGTCCTCCCGTTACTCCCACTATATACCGTCACCGCGAACCACACTGAGCCCACAGTCCTCCCGTCACTCCCACTATATACCGTCACCGCGAACCACATTGAGCCCACAGTCTTCCCGTCACTCCCACTATATACCGTCACCGCGAACCACACTGAGCCCACAGTCCTCCCGTTACTCCCACTATATACCGTCACCGCGAACCACACTGAGCCCACAGTCCTCCCGTCACTCCCACTATATACCGTCACCGCGAACCACACTGAGCCCACAGTCCTCCCGTCACTCCCACTATATACCGTCACCGCGAACCACACTGAGCCCACAGTCCTCCCGTCACTCCCACTATATACCGTCACCGCGAACCACACTGAGCCCACAGTCCTCCCGTCACTCCCACTATATACCGTCACCGCGAACCACACCGAGCCCACAGTCTTCCCGTCACTCCCACTATATACCGTCACCGCGAACCACATTGAGCCCACAGTCCTCCCGTCACTCCCACTATATACCGTCACCGCGAACCACACCGAGCCCACAGTCCTCCCGTCACTCCCACTATATACCGTCACCGCGAACCACACTGAGCCCACAGTCCTCCCGTCACTCCCACTATATACCGTCACCGCGAACCACACCGAGCCCACAGTCTTCCCGTCACTCCCACTATATACCGTCACCGCGAACCACATTGAGCCCACAGTCCTCCCGTCACTCCCACTATATACCGTCACCGCGAACCACACCGAGCCCACAGTCTTCCCATTACTCCCACTATATACCGTCACCGCGAACCACACCGAGCCCACAGTCCTCCCGTCACTCCCACTATATACCGTCACCGCGAACCACACCGAGCCCACAGTCTTCCCATTACTCCCACTATATACCGTCACCGCGAACCACACCGAGCCCACAGTCTTCTCGTCACTCCCACTATATACCGTCACCGCAAACCACACTGAGCCCACAGTCCTCCCGTCACTCCCACTATATACCGTCACCGCGAACCACACTGAGCCCACAGTCCTCCCGTCACTCCCACTATATACCGTCACCGCGAACCACACCGAGCCCACAGTCTTCCCGTCACTCCCACGATATACCGTCACCGCGAACCACACTGAGCCCACAGTCCTCCCGTCACTCCCACTATATACCGTCACCGCGAACCACACGGAGCCCACAGTCTTCCCATTACTCCCACTATATACCGTCACCGCGAACCACACCGAGCCCACAGTCTTCCCGTTACTCCCACTATATACCGTCACCGCGAACCACACGGAGCCCACAGTCTTCCCATTACTCCCACTATATACCGTCACCGCGAACCACACTGAGCCCACAGTCCTCCCGTCACTCCCACTATATACCGTCACCGCGAACCACACCGAGCCCACAGTCTTCCCGTCACTCCCACGATATACCGTCACCGCGAACCACACCGAGCCCACAGTCCTCCCGTCACTCCCACTATATACCGTCACCGCGAACCACACCGAGCCCACAGTCTTCCCGTTACTCCCACTATATACCGTCACCGCGAACCACACCGAGCCCACAGTCTTCCCATTACTCCCACTATATACCGTCACCGCGAACCACACTGAGCCCACAGTCCTCCCGTCACTCCCACTATATACCGTCACCGCGAACCACACTGAGCCCACAGTCCTCCCGTTACTCCCACTATATACCGTCACCGCGAACCACACTGAGCCCACAGTCCTCCCGTCACTCCCACTATATACCGTCACTGCGAACCACACCGAGCCCACAGTCTTCTCGTTACTCCCACTATATACCGTCACCGCGAACCACATTGAGCCCACAGTCCTTCCGTTACTCCCACTATATACCGTCACCGCGAACCACACCGAGCCCACAGTCCTCCCGTCACTCCCACTATATACCGTCACCGCGAACCACACTGAGCCCACAGTCCTCCCGTCACTCCCACTATATACCGTCACCGCGAACCACACTGAGCCCACAGTCCTCCCGTCACTCCCACTATATACCGTCACTGCAAACCAAGTCATGACCATTATCACGTTCTCATAACCTTGTGTTCCTGTGCCAGTTATTCTATCTTCCTGCTGTTACAAGGATTTACCTCTTAATAACAATGATCAGTGAGGCACAGAGAGGACCTCTCTTTACTGGCAGGTACCTTTATTGTCTCAACTGAAGAACATGTGAATTTACCCAACTTATATGTTCCTCCATGAACTAGGGAGTCTACGATGGTCATGAGTTCCTCATGCTCCCGATCCAATTTCCACATGTCCGACAAGGATTGCCTCACAAAATGGGCACCTCCATTCCTGTTCACTGATCATCATTCTTTCTGGTCAACGATACATTCTCCCTACACCACCCTGCCGTTACGTTCAGTTCATCTAAAGCTTAGCTTTCTTTGTCATTGCAACATGCAGTGAAATGCGACATTTGCATCAAATGAAATCTGCGAGGATTGTGCTGGGGGCAGCCTGCGCTTCAAGCACCAACAAATGTGTGCCCAAACCGGAGTCTCATCACCCCTGCTGTGGCATGGACCACTGACTGTGGCTCGCCAGAGTCTTCAGTCCTGGGCCGGTCTCGTTGTCTCCTGTGTAGCCCATTTTGGTGTATCCTTTCTCTCCCAGGGAGCTTCTGCTGGTGTTTCTGTGGCTCTGGGTTTTTATGGGATGGATTTGCTAGCGCCATTCCCAACCCTCCCGGGCTTGGGACTGTCCATGGTGGTGTTACAGCTTACTGAGTCCAACCCTGACTGTCTGTCTTTGGACTGTGGGAGGAAACTAGAGCACCTGGAGGAAACCCACAGGGTCACGGGAAGAATGTACAAACCCCTCATCGACAGCAGTGGCAATCGAATCAGTGATCACTGGCACAGTCAGGTGATTGTGCTATCAGTACACTGCCATGCATTTTTACACTTTCAGGGCAGCATCGTATCATAGTGGCTAGCACAATGCTTTACAGCACACTGCCACCAAAGCAATTAAAGATGCTTTACAGTGCAGGCAACTGGGGTTCAATTCTTTCAGCCACTTTCTGTAAGGAGTTTGCACATTCTCCCCGTGACCGCGTGGGTTTCCCCCTCGTTCTCTGGTTTCTTCCCACAGTCCAAAGACATGACAGTTGGTAGTTTAATTGGTTTTGGTAAATTGTCCTGTGATTAGGCTACAGGGGATTGAGGGGTAGGGGGGCTGGCGGTGCGGCTCAAAGGGCCAGAAGGGTCTAGTCAGCGCTGTATCTCAATAAATAAATAAAATAACATATATGCCTTAACATAATCTACTGCTCGAGGTTTGACCAAAAATGACAGCTGGGGCAGTCATGGTGGGGAAATGGGCTCATCATTTGCTCCTGATAAAAGGTACTAGTGCGAGTGAAAGCACATAGATTGGATAGATGATAGTCTTGAAAGTCCATGCTCAAGACATTTTATTGGAGAGGGGTGGGACAAGGGTGATAGCAAGGAAGTTATACTGTGTTACGGTGGCATTGTGGTAATCCTTCACCAGTTAGACAGTTTAGACACGTCCAGACTGAACTGCAATAAATCTTTAATTGCTTTACTGGCAAAAAATGTAAGCAAGACCAGCGGCATTTAAACAATTCCCAGTGTGTGGCACATCCTGCTCACTTTTAAATGCCGCTCTTTCTAAACAGAAACAGATGTTTTAACACTGAGTCAGAGTTTTTTTTTCAATAGCAGATTAGAACATCTGTCAGAGATATTCCACAGGGCAGGTCAAATGCCAGAAATATCAGCCGTAGCTGTCAATCACATTCTCTCTCTTACTCTCGCACAAACAATATACCAAAAAAAAAATTCACAATTCCCATTGAGAATAATAGATTATGTGGATGGATGAATTATTTTAGAATCTTCTATAACCAAGGATGGTTTTCAGTTTATTGGACTCCTGATTGAGCCATTTAACCCTCAAAAGATCAGCTATCTTTTCTCTGCTCAGATACGGATGGGCTTGTTATGTGTTTTTGTTAGATTTTGGATTTGGATCCAGAGAAGCAGCACAATAACAGGCACAAAGAGCCCACGCTGCCCAACTGGATCAATCTGACCTACAGTCTACTGACCTCTGGGCCCTGAAATGTGGGAGGAACCCGGAGCACCCGGAGGAAACCCACGCAGTCACGGGAAGAACGTACAAACTCCTTACAGGCAATGGTGGGGATTGAACTCGGGCTGAAGGCTGTGGAGCAATGCCCTAACGGCTGTGCTACCATGCCTCTCACAGTTAGCTAAAATGTTTGTATATCATTCTAAGAACCTGTTTGCTTACAATCGATTACTCAGGTTTATTGTTCTAAGGGCTTTCAGTGTGACGAATAATGTGGACTATTTATCCTGGCTGAAAAGGATTTTTCCTTGCACGTGTTTCCATTTAGGACAACCGACAACTTTAAAATTGTAAGTAAGCTTCCATGTATCACTGCATCCACCCTCTAGACCCACAAGACTACTGTTTGGGAAACTGGCATTGTTTTTATTAGAATGGGAAAGATTACAGTGACAAAACTGGAAAAGGTGATGGAGATGGGTTTTGATTGAGTGAAGGATCGGTAACCAGGGGAGTGAACAGGGTTGACAGAGTGAATGGGACAAACTATATCCTGTGGCTGAAGGATCGATAACCGGGGACCAGTTAAGATAAATTACAGCAAATAAATTAGAGTGACAAGACGATTATTTTATGCAATGAGTCATTATATTCTGAGCTGCTCTGCCTGAACAAATGAACGAATGATGGAATGTAGATTTTACAGCATACATCAAAAGCCAATTGGATAGCATTTTGGATAATATTGCAGGGTTAAGATACTGAACAGGGGATGGGCACTAGTCAGATAATTTACCACTCTCTGTGCTGTATCTTTCATAAGATTCGTTTTCATAAATTGGATCAAAAGTTCTCTGGTTGGTTTCCAGAATCAGAATCAGAATCAGGTTTATTATCACCGGCACATGACGTGAAATTTGTTAACTTAGCAGCAGCAGTTCAATGCAAAACATAATCTAGCAGAGAGAGAGAACAATAATAATAAAAAATAAAATAAAACATAATGATAAATAAACAAGTAAATCAATTACATATATTGAATAGATTATTAAAAATGTGCAAAAACAGAAATACTGAATATTAAAAAAGTGAGCTAATGTCCGAAGCTTCAAAGGCCATTCAGGAATCAGATGGCAGAGGGGAAGAAGCTGTTCCTGAATCGCTGAGTGTGTGCCTTCAGGCTTTTGTATCTCCTACCTGATGGTAACAGTGAGAGAATGGCATGTCTTGGGTGTTGGAGGTCCTTAATAATGGACACTGCCTTTCTGAGACACCGCTCCCTGAAGATGTCCTGTGTACTTTGTAGGCTAGTGCCCAAGATGGAGCTGACTAGATTTAGAACCTGCTGCAGCTTCTTTCGGTCCTGTGCAGTAGCCCCTCCATACCAGTGATGCAGCCTGTCAGAATGCTCTCCACGGTACATCTGTAGAAGTTTTTGACTGTATTTGTTGACATGCCAAATCACTTCAAACTCCTAATAAAGTATAGCCGCTGTCTTGCCTTCTTTACGACTACATCAATGTGTTGGGACCAGGTTAGATCCTCAGAGATCTTGATACCCAGGAACTTGAAGCTGCTCACTCTCTCCATTTCTGATCCCTCTATGAGGATTGGTATGTGTTCCTTCATCTTACCCTTCCAATTTCTATCTGTGCAATCTTTAAAGAATTTAAACTGGGAATGATGAGTAGGTAGGTTGTGATGAATCATAAGCCTCACCGAACACTGTAACATTGGTTAGCTGTATCAATGGAGAGGAATAAAGAGTTGAAGTTTTGAGCCAAGACCCTTCATAGGGAATCATGCATTTTGTGTGTGTTATCTTTCTGTCTATCTAATGATAGATCTATCTGTCCATTGATTGTAACTTACAATCATTTTTTATCTTGCATCATGCTACTACAGAAAAACAACAATTTTCCCGGCACCTGTGAGTAATTATAAACCTGACTGATCCTCGTAACTTTTCTCTGCATCCTCTCCAATGGTTTTAGATGGCTGTGGATCCAAACACTCATCACTTGAAGACCCATAACTCGCAGAGTTATGAACCAGGAGCTCGGAGGTTCAATGAACACTTTACACTTTTCTTTGGCGAGGGCACAGTGGGCTGATTGAACCCCCTGTCTATTGTACGTTTGTGTGATTCTATGCCTCAGTTAGAAAGAAATCGGGCAGATGAAGTTAACTGCTGAAGCCTGCAAGACCTGATACTGCATATCCTCTGATGGCTCTGAGCCTGTACTTACTGAAGCTTAGCGAAATGAGGAGCAGTCTGGTTGAAACCTATCAAATGTTGAAAGGCAAAGATAGAGTGGATGTGGAGAGGATGTATCCTCTAGTGGGAGAGTCTAGGACCAGAGGGCACTGCATTTCAGAATAGAAGGGTGTCCCTTTAGAACAGAAATGAAGAGGAATTTCTTTAGCCAGTGAGTGGTGAATCTGTGGAACTGATCACCACAGAAAGCTGTGGAGTAAAAGTGATTGGGTATATTTAAGCAGTTGTTGATAAGTTCTTGATTAGAAAGGATGTCAAAGCTTACGGGGAGAAGGCAGAAGACTGGTGTTGAGAGGGATAATAAGTCAGCCATGATCAAATGGCAGAGCAGGATCAATCAGCAAATTCAGCTCCTACTAATTCTGAACTGATGGTCTTACAGTGTATCGTGGTTGAATCACAGTATTAGTGACTGAAACATTGGGGCAGAACTAACTTTAATGTGGGACTTTTTTCTATACCTGAGGCCAAAAGGGCTTTAATGTTTTCATGGGGTTCCCACCATATTTCTACCTGAAGAGAGATTAGCACAAAGCAAATTCAGGACTTCGTTTTGACACTGGTTAAATTAATACAAGTGCATAGGTTTGTTTTAAAGGTCTAAGAAAGAGGAGTAGTGTTGATCCAGATTTGCCCAGATATTGTGGGTGTTGTAATAACATTCACCATTGATCTCCAGGGTTTCCTACAGAGATCTCTGAGAGGGTTATTTTAAGATTCTCTACTACTGGGTACCAATTCAATGGGATGCCTAACATTCAGCAGGCATGATAAAGGTAAGAAGGAGGAGCGGGTCTTGCTTTTGTTGTTTTGTTGCATATTGTGTTTTGTTTTCTTGTGTTCTGTGTACTGCTGCCTAGCTTGTTAGTGTTGGAATGTGTGGTGACCCCAGCGTACAAGACCATAAGACCATTAGACAAAAGGAGCAGAATTAGCCCATTGAGTTTGCTCTGCCATTCTATCATGGTTGATTTATTATGCCTCTCAACCCCATTTTCCTGCCTTTTTCCCATAACCTTTGATACCCTTGATGAGCCTATCAACCTCCACATTAAATATACCCAGTGACTGGGCCTCCACAGCCGTCTGTGGCAATGAATTCCACGAACTGGCTAAAGGATCTCTTACTCATCTCTGTTCTAGATAGACACCCCTCTATTCTGAGGCTGTGCCCACTGGTCCCAAACTCCCCCACCTTAGGAAACATCCTCTCCACATCCAATCTAGGCCTTTTAAAACTCAATAGGGTTCAATGAGACTCTTCCCCACCCCACTGTGAGTTGTGTTGGTGTAATGCAAACAATACAATTCACTGCATGTTCTGACATACTGAATATGTGATAAGTACATGAACCTGAATCTGAATCACATTAAAGGACTCTCACAGGCAGGATGTAGGAAGTGAAAAACACAATATTTAATTAATTTTGAAACATTTTAAACAGCACTAAAAAAAAGTAACCATTCCATAAATGATTCTTTCAACATTTCCCTTTGCAAGTTGATCTGTGACTTCCTGACAAACAGATCGCAGTCAGTAACATCTCTGCCACTGGTGCTCCACAAGGCTGCATCCTCAGCCACCAGCTCTTCTCCCTCTATGTTCATGACTGTGTAGCCAGGGCCCCATCTATGAGTTTGCAGATGACACCACTGTAGCAGATCACATCTCAAATAACGATGAGACAGAGTACAGGAAGGAGAGAGATAGAGCCCAGTGACATGAGGTCATGAAAACACCTTCCCCTCAAAACTTAAGAGCTGTTTATTGGCTTCATAAAGGGAGCAGTACACATGCTGTAGTTTACATCAATGGCTGAGGTTGAGAGCGTTGAGAACTTTAAGTACCTAGGAGAGAAAGTCACCAAGAACCCATCCTATTCCTACCATGTTGACAACCACAGCCACAAAAGCTCACCAGTACCTCTACTCTCTCAGGAGGCTAAAGACATTTGGCACATCTCCTTTAATCCTCACCAATTTTCATCAATGCATCCCATCTGGATCCGTCACCACTTGGTATGCCAAATGCTTGACCTACAACCACAAGAAACTGCAGAGAATTGTGGACACTGCCCAGTGTCACAAAGAAACAATGCCCCTCCATGGACCCTATCTACACTTCTCACTGACCTGGTAAAGAAACTAATTGCCCCTCCATAGACCCTGTCTACACTTCTCACTGACCCGGTAAAGCAGTAACATAATGAAAGACCCCTCCCATCTTGTGCATCGAGCAGAAGATACAAAATCCTGAACTGTCATGCTCGAGGACAGCTTCTATACCACTGTCACATGACCACTGAATGGTCCCCTGATATGATAAGACTTCACAATCTATCTTGTTATGGTCTACCTGCACTGCACTTTCTCTGTGATTGTAACACTTCATTTTGTCTTCTGTTATTGCTTTACTGCATCTTGTACAACCTCAATGTGATACTGTATTGACATGATATTTAGTGGAAGATGTGTGAGACAAGTATGGTTGTGAGAGGGACAGGAATGATTATGGGGTTGCCTTGTGTCAGTAGACTGGGCTGTGATCAAGAACTCATCTGAGGATCTGAGTGACTACACCGGAGTTTTAACAGACTTTATTAAAACAGCTGTGGGTGACTGTGTCCCCACGAAATCATTCAGGGTTTACTCCAGTCAGAAGCCCTGGATGAACAGTGAAATCCAGAACCTGCTGAGAGCCAGATCAGAGGCATTCAAGTCTAGAGATCAAGAATGCTACAAGAGGTGCAGGTATGATCTCAGGAAAGCCATCTCTCAGGGAAAGTGGAGAGTCTGGACCAGACTGGAATCAACAAGGGATGCTCAACATCTGTGGCAGGATTTGAATGTTATAATCTCCTACAAAGTTAAATCTAGTAACATAGGGACAGCAGAGCTTCACTTCCGAATGAGCTCAATGTCTTCTATGCTCACTTTGACCACCAGAACAGGCAGGAACCATCGTACACGCCCATATAACCCGATGATCCTTTGGTCTCGGTATCTCAAGATGACGTGTGGGCTGTCTTCAAGAGAATGAATCCAAGGAAAGCATCCAAGGAGTACCTGGCTGAGTACTGAGCACCTATGCTAACCAATTGGCTGGTGTATTCACGGATATCTTCAATCCCACCAGTTTCAAGTAGGCTACAATCATACCAGTGCCCAAGAAGAGTGGGGTAACTTGCCTCAGTGACTATCGCCCAGTGGCACTTACATCCACAGTGGTGAAGTGTTTTGAGAAGCTGGTGTTGAAACGTATCTGTTCCTGTCTGAATGGCAACTTGGATCTGGTCCAGTTCACCTACCAGAGCAACAGGTCCACAGCAGATGCCATCTCACTGGTTCTTCACACATCCCTGGAACACCTGGACAGCAAAGATGCATACATCAGGATGCTCCTTATCAATACAGTTCAGCATTTAATACTATCATCCCCACAAAAATAATCGGTAAACTCCAAAGCCTGGTCCTCAATACCTCCTTGTGCAATTGGATCTTGGATTTCCTCACTTGTAGACCCCAGTCAGTTCAGATTGGCAAAAACATCTCCATCAGCACAGGAGCATCACAGGGATGTGTACTTAGCCCCCCGCTCTGCTCACTTTACACCTATGACTGTGTAGCTGAATACGACTCCAACACCATGTATAAGTTTCCTGACAACACCACCATTGTGGAGTGTATCGAAGGTGGTGATAAATGATAGCTCTTTCAGCTATCCCTCGAGGGATAGCCACAATGAAATGATGATAAATAAAGCTCTTTCAGAAAACCACCTACAACAGATTCTGACTGTCTTCAATCGTGCATACATGAAAGTTGGACTTACCATCAATTCCAAGAAGACTCAGATCATCTATCAACTGTCACCAATTGAGACAAATCGGATAGAACCATCAATTCAACTTGGCGAAACAACCGTGGAAAATGTGGACCACTTTCTGTATCTTGGAAGTCATCTCTCCTCCAATGTTGACCTTAATGACGAGATCCAACATCATCTTAAATGCGCTGGAACAGCTTTTGGACGTCTCCGAACAAGAGTCTTTCATGATCGTGACATCCGAATAGACAACAAAATGTTAGTGGATAAAGCAATGGTAATCCCAACGCTCCTGTATGCATCAGAAACCTGGACAACATACCGACAACATCTGAAACCACTTGAAAAGTTCCATCAACGCTGTCTTCGAAACATCTTAAATATCGGCTGGGAAGATAGAAGAACCAATGTCAGCGTGCTAAATGAAGCAAAAACAACAAGCATTGAAGCCTACATCATCAAGAACCAACTAAGATGGAGCGGTCATGTTGTTCGGATGAAAGACGAATGTCTGCTGAAACAAACCTTCTACTCCCAGCTTAAAGAAGGCAAACGTAAAAGAGGTGGACAACAGAAGAGATTCAAAGACATCTTAAAAGCCAACATGAAGAAATGTAACATTGACATCAACAATTGGGAAACCAATGCCAAGGACGGGAAACTCTGGCAAGCCATCATCCGAGAAGGAACAGCAACTTTCTTTTCTTTTCAAATCTTTTTATTGAATAAGTATACAAAAAGGTAAGCCATATAAACATTAATACAATGTTAAAATATAATAAAATTCCAGAAGGTATCAATACAAAAAAAAATACTACAAACAATGCAATTTAAACATAAGAAACCAAGATAACATAATAGTATACTAAATTTTATATATATCAATGGAAAAAAAGAAAAAAAAACCCACCGTGCAACTAACTAAAAGCAAAGCAAAGCAATGGGCTAACTTGAAACCAAACAGAGTTAAACTTAAAATCACGTCCTCAATCCCGACCTCCATTAAAAACAGTGAAAAAAAAAACAAGAAGGGTAAATATTACATTAAATGAAAATATCGAATAAAAGGTCCCCAAATCTGTTCAAATTTAAATGAAGAATCATAAAGGTTACTTCTAATTTTCTCCAGATTCAAACATAAAATCGTCTGAGAGAACCAAAAAAAGGTAGTTGGAGCATTAAGCTCTTTCCAATGTTGTAAAATACATCTTTTCGCCATTAAAGTAAGAAATGCAATCATTCTACGGGCTGAAGGGGAAAGATTACTAGAAATTTTAGGTAGTCCAAAGATAGCAGTAATAGGGTGAGGAGAGATATCTATATTTAATACCTTAGAAATAATATTAAAAATATCTCTCCAAAAAGTTTCCAAAGTAGGGCAAGACCAAAACATATGAGTTAAAGAGGCTATCTGCCCCGAACATCTATCACAAAAAGGATTAATATGCGTGTAAAAACGCGCTAACTTATCTTTGGACATATGTGCTCTATGAACCACTTTAAATTGAATTAGGGAATGTTTAGCACAAATAGAGGAAGTATTAACTAATTGTAAAATCTGCCCCCAATCATCCACAGAAATGGTAAGCCCCAATTCCTGTTCCCAATCTACCCTAATCTTATCAAATGGAGCTTTCCTAAGTTTCATAATAATATTATAAATCATAGCCGATGCACCTTTCTGACAAGGATTGAGGTTAATTATCGAATCTAAAATATATGTAGGAGGAAGCATTGGAAAGGAAGAAAGTATAGTATTTAGGAAATTTCTAACTTGTAAATATCTAAAAAAATGTATTCTTGATAAGTTATATTTATTAGATAATTGTTCAAAAGACATAAGGGAACCATCTAAAAATAAATCCAAAAACCGTAAAATACCCTTAGTCTTCCAAGTTTGAAAAGCGCGATCCGTAAAAGAGGGAGGAAAAAATATGTTACCTAAAATAGGAATCGCTAACCCGAATTGATTAAGATCAAAAAATTTTCTGAATTGAAACCAAATGCGCAAAGCATATTTAACTATCGGGTTAGAGACCTGCTTAAGGCGTTTCAAATCAAAAGGGAGAGAGGAGCCTAAAATAGAGCCAAGTGTATAACCCTGAACAGATTGTAGTTCCAATGCTACCCATTTAGGAATAGATAGTATATCCTGATCAAGTAACCAAAATTTCATATGTCGAATATTAATAGCCCAATAATAGAATCTAAAGTTAGGTAATGCTAAACCTCCATCTCTCTTAGCTTTCTGTAAATGTATTTTACCCAGTCTCGGATTCTTATTCTGCCAAATAAATGAAGAAATTTTAGAGTCAACTTTGTCAAAGAAAGATTTTGGAACAAAAATTGGTAATGCCTGAAACACATATAAAAATTTTGGCAAAAAAAACATCTTAACTGCATTAATACGACCAATCAAAGTTAAATATAAGGGAAACCATTTAGATGAAAGTTGAGTAATATGGTCTATTAATGGTAAAAAGTTAATCTTAAATAAATCTTTATATTTACAAGTAATTTTAATCCCAAAATAAGAAAAATAATTATCAATCAATTTAAATGGGAACCTATAATATAAGGGAAGATGTTTATTAATCGGAAAGAGTTCACTCTTACTAAGATTTAATTTATAACCTGAAAAAAAACCAAATTGTGCTAATAACTCTAAAACAGCAGGAATGGATTTCTCAGGATTAGAAATATATAAAAGTAAATCATCAGCATAGAGTGATAATTTATGGGACTTTAATCCCCGAGTTATCCCAGTAATATTTGAAGATTCTCGAATGGCAATTGCAAGAGGTTCTAATGCAATATCAAATAATAGGGGACTAAGAGGACAGCCTTGTCGAGTGCCTCGAAAGAGAGGAAAAAAAGGTGAGTTTAAAGAATTAGTACGAACCGAGGCTACAGGGGAATGATATAACAGTTTAATCCAGGATATCAATTTCAAGCTAAAATTAAACATTTGGAACAGCAACTTTCAAAGCCAACAGATGTGCAGAATTAGAAGAAAAGAGAAGAAAATGGAAAGAGAGGCAGCAACAACCAAAGCCTGATCTGCTGTCTGGACCTACCTGTCCTGAATATGGAAGAACTTTCAGAGCCGAGATTGGACTCATAAGCCACTTGAGAGCCCATAAGTAGATCAACAAAACAAAGACTATCATCCTTGACCTTGAGGGATAGCCACAATGAAATGATGAAAAGCAGCATCCATCATCAGAGATCTTCACCACCCAGGCCTTGCTCTTTTCTTGCTGCTGCCATCAGGTAGAAGGTACAGGTGCCTCAGGACTTGCACCACCAGGTTCAAGAACAGTTACTACCTCTCAGCCATCAGGCTCTTGAACAAAAGTTACACTCACTATTGCGATGTTCCGTCAACCAATGATCTCACTTTAAGGACTCTTTATCTTGTTATTTCATGCTCTCATTATTTATTGCTGCTTATTTATATTTCCATTTGCACAATTTATTCTCTTTGATGCTTTTGCTCTTTTATTGATCCTGTTGACAGTTACTGTTCTATAGATTTGCTAGGTATGCCCAAAGAAAAAGAATCTCAGGGTTGTATGTGGTGACATGTATGTACTCTGATAACGAATTTTACTTTGAACTTTTGAACTTTGAAGACCCATAACATTGAACTCAAAATTTGTTGGAAGCTTGCTTTGAGGTCAGTGACAAGCACTGTCGAGCAATGGGCCCTGAAGAAAGGTCTCAGCCCGAAATGTTGACTGTACTCTTTGCTGTAGATATTGCCTGGCCTACTGAGTTCCTCCAACGTTTTGTGTGTGTTGCTTTAGATTTCCAGCATCTGCAGATTTTCTCTTGTTTGTGACAGTATGTTTTCAATGCACATTTCAGTCATTTGAGGGTGAGGTGAGAGTGTATTTTTTTGAACTTTTTCACAGAACATGTCATGATCATCAGCGTCTGACAGGAAGGAACAGTTTACTTCATATAACTAAGGGAAATAGACAAAAACTACTCCAATATTGATGCAAGGAGTTTTCATAAAATGAGCCAAATGAATGACATAACTAGGAATAAAATGGTACATTAATAGTTTTTACAGCAGTAAATTGCAAAGTGACCAAGATTGGGAATTAATTATTTCTGGCTTGTAAACTTTTAGATGAGGTGGCAAAAGCTCTAATGAAGGATGGGAGGAAAGATATTAGCTCTGCAAACTAAGAAGTAGAATCATTTTCATTGGGCAGGAAAGGTTAGAGCCCTGAACAGTCATGGTAATTTTATGGTTTCGTCTGGGTGTGAGGTGGAGTTAAGACAGCACTCAATAGCAACTCCTTTGTGTTCATCTGCAGAAACAGATTATTTTCTACCTTTGATATCTCTCCTTTTCCCTTTCAATGTGGATGAGGTTCTGTTGAAGACCCTGACCTGAATTACACTCAGATTTTAGTTCTTTGTGGTGATGGGACCCACTCCTGGAGGCTCTTGACCGGCCTCTTTTTGATCTCCCAAGGACATGGCCTGGAAGATGAGCGTGCATTTGAGGTTCTGAGGTTTTGTGGTCCTGTGGACGGGCTGATTCTAAGCCGGTGCCACTGACTGAAGCTGCACAGGAGGGAATGGAATATTGGGAGCAGCGGATCAGTTATTGGGTGCTCTGTCCTTGGCAAATCGTGCTTGCTCTTTCATTGGTGGGGGAGAGATTGTCGCTGATTCTCCATGCGGGGGAGAAAAAAGCAGCACAACATACTTTTAACACCATAAATCAGCGACTTGTTTTGTTATGTCTCCCCTCTCACTGTGAAACGGGGATACACACTCTTCCCTTTATTAGGGAGGGAGAGAGCCTGCGGCATGTCGAATTGTCGGGTGAACAATTAGTTTTTGTTGTACTGCAGGTCATGGTCTTTACTGGGGTTCCGCTGTTCTTTGCTTGGTGGGTGGAGGGTGCTGACATTTTCTTGCGGAAGTGGGGAGGGTCATTGCTTTTCTGCTGTTTGTGCATGGGAGGGGGGCTTTGGGCTTGTCACGCTAGAACTGTCACTCATTCTGTAGGACATAGCATTGATGTCGACGAAGACAACAATTTCGGGATGTATATTGCATATGTTTCTCTGCTATTAAATGGAACTATTGAAATACTATGAATTTAAAATGAATGATGTATGATACAAAGTCAAAATGCCACCACAGTGTGATTCTACCTGAAGAGCACTAATTCAGAGGGTCTACGTTAAGGGATATACTGTCACTGATGTTTCAGTCCAGAGCCTGGAGTGGTACCTGAGGCACGGTTGGGCTCAACTACTTCCAAATACTATGGCAAGACCAGCAAAAAGAACAGCACATTACATGGACGCTTCCTAGAAAGGCAGGAGGGGAGTCTATTCCACAGCACTGTAGTCACTGGACTAGCACTGGAAATCAAATCCTACCTGGAGACTTATGGATGTACAACACAGAAATAAACCCTTTGGTTCACTGTCTGTACCTATCATCAGACTTCCTCCTACACTAATCTTCCCCATAATCTATTTAATTTTCTTCACATTCGCCCTCAACTCCCACCAAGTACTACTGCTTACCACATTTACTGCTTAAATCCATTATTAAGGACCCCCAGTACCCAGGGCATGCCCTTTTCTCATTGCTACCATCAGGTAGGAGATACAGAAGCCTGAAGGCACACACACAGCGATTCAGGAACAGCTTCCTCCCCTCTGCCAACCGATTCTTAAATGGACATTGAACCCTTGAACACTACCTCACTATGTTTTTATTTTTTGGTTTTTTTTGCACTACTTATTTTAACTTAACTACTTGATAGTTTTTTTCTCTATATTACAGTTTTTCCTCTATATTTATTTATCACTTGTTTCACTGTGCTGTCGCTGTGAAGTTAAGTTTCACGATATGTGCTGGTGATATTAAACCTATATCTGATTCTGATTTGAATGGTTTATTGTGGCTAATTAACTATCTGGCCAGCCCGTCTTTGATCAAAAGTCAAAGGAGAATGGCCAGACTGGTTCAAAAGTCAAAGTAAATTTATTATCAAAGTACATATATGTCTCCATATACAATCCTGAGATTCACTTTCTTGGAAACATACTCAATAAATGCATAATAGAATAATAATTAATTACAATAGAATAATGAAAGACCCCACCAACCTGGGCACTCAACCAATGTACAAAAGACAACAAACTATGCAAATACAAAAAGAAAGGACAAGTAATAATAAATACATAAGCAATAAATATTGAGAACATGAGATGAAGAGTTCTTGGAAGTGAGTCCATTGGTTGAGGGAACATATCAATAATGGGACTAGTGAAGTTATCCCCTTTGGTTCAGGAGCCTGATGGTTGAGAGGTAGTAACTGTCCCTGAACCTGTGTGAGACCCAAGGCTCCTGTACCACCTTCATGATGGTAGCAATGAGAAGAGAGCGTGCCCTGGGTGGTGGCGGTCCCTGATGACGGGTGCTGCTTTGCGGCAACAATACTTTGTGTAGATGTGCTCAACGGCTTTACCTGTGATGGACTGGGCTGTAATGACTAATTTTTGTAGGACTTTCGGTTCAAGGGCATTGATGTTTCCATCCCAGGCTGTGATGCAGCCAGTCAATACACTCTACACCACACGCCTATAGAAGTTTCTCAAAGTTTCAGGTGCCACGTTGAAACTTGGCAAACCCCAAAGAAAGTAGAGGTACTGACATGGTTGTTTGCTTTCTTCATAATCGCTTTACGTGCTGGCCCAGAACAGGTCGTCCGAAATAATTACACTGAGGAATTTTATGTTGAGAGGAAAGCAACAGCAACTCGAATAACTACACGTTACAACATGGTGTGAGGAAGAGTATCTCTGAATGCACACATGAAACCTTAAAGTGGATGGGCTACAGCAGCAGAAGACCACGAACGTACCCTCAGTTGTCACTTTATTAGGTACAAGAGGTCCCTAGTAAAGTGACAACTGAGCATATTTGCGGTATATAACCTGTCCGTGGAGTTGTTCTCAATTACTACCAACTCTAGGTTTCAATAGTCTCTGAGATGTGCCGTCATTAGAGACCACCAGCTTCTTATGTCAGCCTGGAGCTGAGACTCAAGTTTGGCAACACCCCAAGTTTGTCCATGGTGTGCGTTTTCAGCCTCTCTTGGCTTTTTGGAAACATTCAAACTTGTCTATTCTGCGTTGGCTTCCTGTATGTTTTAGAATTGTTTTGAAAGTTTTCAGTAGTCTGGAACTGGGGGACATTGCAGAATCGCATTTGTTTTATAATCCTGCTCGAACTCTAAGGTCTTTGCCAGTATCTTTAATTTAAGCAATTTCCCTCTAAAGATAATTGACAGACCAGCTTTTCTGAGCTATGCTCCTAAACCGTGGAATTCAACACCTAAAACTATGAGAGATGCAGACTCCGTTGACACTTTTAAACACCAGTTTAAAATCTATTTTGTTTAAATTTGCATTTAACTAACACCTTTCTGTCTTTTATTTTCGTTTACCTTTATTTTTGTTTTTTATTTTATTTTCATGTTTGTACTTTTATCCCATGCAAAGAACTTTGAACTATTTCATCTGTATGAATAGTGCTCTATAAATAAAATTATTATTGCAATTTTGGGTCTAATAAATTCAGCAGCCAGCAATAAATATCGTCAGCCAATGGGGAAGAAGAGTTGTGTTTGAGGTGGAGTAACTTATCAATTTATTGAGGGGATAAATGATCCCTGCGGGCACCAGGTGAGGCCAGCACAGGTCTGCTGTTTCTTGTTGCAAGCTACGTTTATTGAGTCCAAAGGCTGAACCAGTGTTGAGCACTAAACAAAGCAAGACAGTTTTTGAAATGTGTCAGTGGCAAGTGGTATTGACATTTCAGATTGAGACTGTTTGAACTACCTGCTCTTTTGTTAGCTAATGGTTTATATATTGCCAATCACAATAGAGTCCCTGTGAAAGGTACAGAGGATGGGAGAAAAACTAACCAGGTATCTGGAAATCTATTATTAAACAAGATGTCTATATAAAGGCTGAAGACAATGATTAATATGATTTTAATATCTGTCATTACCTGACCTCCTCCATCATTGTAAGAAGTTTTATTTCACAGGTCTATTGCACACAGAGGAATGGGTGAGTCCTAATATTATTGATTACACTCAGCGGCCAGTCTACTACCTACCTCCCACACCTGATAAAGTGGCCACTTTATTATGTTCGTGGTCTTCTGATGCTGTAGCCCATCCACTTCAAGTTTTGATATGTTGTGCATTCAGAGATGCTCTTCTGCACACCACTGTTGTAATGTGTGGTTATTTGCGTTACTGTCACCTTCCTGTCAGCTTGAACCAGCCTGGCCTTTCTCCTCTGACCTCTCTCATTTACAAGGCTTTTACACTCACAAAAACTGCAGCTCACTGGATGTTTTTGTTTTGTTTTGTACCATTTTCTGTAAACTCTAGAGATTGATATGTGTGAAAATCCTAGGAAATCAGCAGTTTCTGAGGTACTCAAACCACCCTGTCTGGAACCAACAATCATTCCACGGTCAAAGTCACTTAGATCACATTTCTTCCTCATTCTGATGTTTTGTCTGAACAACAACTGAACCTCTTGACCTGTCTGCATGATTTTCTGCATTGAGTTGCTGCCACAATTAGAAATTTACATTAGTGTACAGGTGTATCTAATGAAGTGGCCACTGTGTGTACAACTGATCACACTTAGGCCTCAAAAGTAATAAGGCACACTGAATATAATGCTGTTACCATAGTCAGGTTACTCAGAACAGCAACGGTAGAGTAGCAGCTAGCGCAATGCTTCACGGCACAAACTGTAAGATCAAGGTTCGATTCCCACTGTTGCCTGTAAGGAGTTTGTACATTCTGCCCAAAGATGAATGGGGTGAGCTGGACCAGTCTTACATACAGCCAGCATAGATTTGATGGGCTGAATGGCTTCCTTTCTGCCATAACCATTCTGCAGGTAAGGCCTGAGTATGAGCTATAATTCCAAGGGCGATCATTGACCTGAGAGATTGGTTATACCTTCCTCTGTTCCAAGCTGCATCTGACCCCCACTGTATGACTATATGATTTGTGGTTAATCTGGTATCAGTGTCACTATGAGAGTTACACTCAGTGGCCACTTTATTAGTTACCTCCTGTAACTAATGAAGTGATCAAACATCAGAATGGAAAAGAAACAGGATCAAAATGACTTTAACTGCAATATGATTGTTGATGCCAGACAGGCTTGAGTATGTCAAAAACTGCTGATCTCCTGGGATTTTCACATGCAAAAATGTCTCGTTTACGGAGAATGGTGCGAAGAACAAAAAAAAAACGTCCAGTGAGCTGCAGTTCTGTGAGTGATTATGCCTTGTTAATGAGAGAGGTGAGAGGGCAGTGACCAGACGAGTTCATGCTGACAGGAAGGCGACAGTAACTCAGATAACCACATGTAACAACAGTGGTGTGGCAGTTGTGGGGCTAGGCACAGCAACAATGTCATCTATAAATGTGCAAGCGACACAGCTATTGTTAGCAGAATTTCAGTTGGTGACTAGGTGTACAGGAGTGAGGTTGTGGTGATGCAACAACATTGCACTCAGTGTCAGTAAGACCAAGGAATTGACGATAGACTTCAGGAAAGGTGACTGAAGAAAACTCACACACCAATCCTCATCGAAGAGCAGAAGTGAAAAGGGTGAGCAGTTTTAAGTTCCTGGGTGTCAACATTAGAAAGAAGAGACTATATTTCATTATTTCACTTGGAGTTTGAGGAGAATTCATATATCTCCAAAGACACTCGCAAATTTCTGCAGATGTTCCATGGAGAGCATTCTAACTGAGTGCATCACCATCTGGTATGGAGAGACCACTGTACAGGATCAAAAAAAGCAGTAGAAAGTTGTAAACTCAGCCAGCTCCATCATGGGCACTAGCCTCCCCAAAAGGAGATACCTCGAAAAGATGCCATCCATCATTAAGGGTCCCATCACCCAGAACATGCCCTCTTCACATTGCTACCATCAAGGAGGAGGTACAGGAGCATGAAGAGACTCACTCAACGATTCAGGAACAGCTTCTTCCTCTCTGCCAACAGATTTCTGAATTGACATTGAACCCATGAACAGTTCCTCAGTATCTTTTTAACTCTCTTTTTGCACTACTTACTTAATTTATTGTTCATATAGACTTATAATTATAATTTATAGTTTTTATTGTGTGTTGGAATGTAGTGCTGCTGCAAAACAACTCTACATGTGCCGGTGATATTGAACCTGGTTCTGACTCATTCTCACTCTCATTCTGGTGGGGAGAAAAGTTTCTCTGAAGGCACACTTCGAACCTTGAGGTGGACTGGCTACAGCAGCAAACATACACTCGATGCCTACTTTATTAAGTCCAGAAGATACCTAATAAGTGGCCACTTATACTGTATATCTCTTAAAGTATTGGATGAATTGGTGACTGAAATGCCATTTAGCCTTGACTAAATATCATTGCAGAACTCTAGCCGTGGTGGCCTTTGACGAACTAGCTACCTGTGCCTGAGGATACTGTTTTGTGTTTGTACGATAATGTAGTTACTCAGTATGCCATCAGGGGGCACTGCTTTCCTTCTCCTTTAACTGAAAGTTGCTGGAGAAGCTAAACTAAAAACTGTTTTGGGTGGGGCAAAGTAACAAAGTCGCATGGTCTGGATTGGGCGAAATAGCAATGACCTTTAGTTTTTATGGAAAAGATAAATTGTAAAATGTATTATATAAAGCTGTAGTAAAAGTCAGGAATAATTATAAATGAAATTTTCCATTCTGTCACTTTAAAATGGGAAATAAGAAAATTATATTTTCTTCTTTCAATATTTTTATTAATTTCTATATAAAGAATACAGAGTACAAGAAGTACATATTATAAGTCAAAAAAAGATAAAATAATACCAATACATATTTGAATCACACTTGCAATCTCATTACTCTATCTTCATGTAAATTAAATTAAATCATAATATTGAAATATGATAATTTTATTATTATACAGAATATATATATATTTCTAATCATAATCAGAATCAGATTAAATATCACTGCCATGTCTTGTGAAATTTGTTGCCTTTGCGGCAGCAGTACAATGAAATACATTATAATAGAAATAAGCTGTGAATTACAGAAATTAGATGCATAGTTAAAGTAAATACGTAGTGCAAAATAGAAATAAAAAAGTAGTGAGGTAGTGTTCATGGGCTCAATGTCCATTCAGAAATCAGATGGCAGCAGGGAAGAAGCTGTTTCTGAATCACTGAATGTGTGCCTTCCTCTTCCCTGATTGTAGCAATGAGAACAAGGCTTGACCTGGGTGTGGGATCCTTAATGATGGACTCATCATAGTTTCATTGATTAGGATTGAATCACTGCAGCTTAACCGATATTTCGTAGAACATAGAATGCTGAATATTACTGCACAGGTGGCATGATAACTTAGTGGTTTGTGTGACACTTTATAGCACCAGTGATTGGGCTCCAGGTCTGCTGTTGTCTGTAAGCAGCTTGTACGTTTTCCCTGTGACTGCGTGGGTTTCCTCCCACAGTCCAAAGAGGCAGAGGCTAGTAGGCTACTTGGTCACCTGGGTGCAATTGGGTGGCGCGGGGTCATTAGGCTGAAAGGGCCTATTACCGAGCTGTATCTCTAAAATATGTAAAAATTAGAATGAAAGCACAGTACCAGCCCTTCGGCCCACAATGCTGAGCCACTCTGAGATCAATCTAAACCTTCCCTCCTACATAGCCCTTAATTTTTTTTTATCGTCCAAGTGCCTGTCTAAGAGTCTTGTAAATGCCCCAAATGTATCTGCCTCCACCACTACCCCTGGCAGAGTGTCCACGCACCAGCACTCTGTGTGTCTTTTTAAATTACAATCAATCTTCAGTAAAAATATTTAAGCATGATTAAACAGAGATTATGGGGATGTACAAAGTGATCTTACAGCATGTCTCATGCTAACAAATCAATGGTTGTGCTTTCAAAATACCCTGTTACATTTGTGTGGCGGGCTAACATCACCTAACGTCTACAGCAATTGTCCTCATCTTCATTTCCTGTCTCCTGTCTGAGGCTTCCTACGACTTTCTTGCTGAATATTTGAAACAAAATCTCTTGCAGATTAACTGTTGGAATTATGTTTCTAGCCAGTCAATGTTTTAGTCATCACCTGGCCCTGCTTTAATGAGAACAAAGACATGTGGAAAATCACATCTTTTCCTTTTTTTTTGCAAAATCAGTCGAAAGGATGAGGTGGGGGTGGTTTGGTAAGCAAAATCAACCTGGGTGGGCAGGATCTTAACATCACTCTTGAGCACAAATCATCTTTAAAAATCACTGTCTTAACGGCACAAACACACATACATTAGACGCGGACATGAAAAGCACAGGTCAAGGGCTAGAGGGCAGTTAGCTGCTTAATGTTTCCACCGCTGTAAGGAAGGGTATAAACAGAGACAATTATTACATTACATCCTTGTGGGCAAAAACACAGAGAGCCGATGCCGTGTCTTAAAGGTTCACTGGCTGGAATTCTGCACTACTGAAAAAGATTGTTACAGTAGCACATTCAAGGAATGCTACAGTGCGTTTCTCAGGTTCTTACGCTTTTTGCAGCTAAATTATTGTAAGGCTGCCCTCAGGGCTTTGCTAGGCTTTTCACGGGACTTCTAAAGTTATTGGGGGAATCCCTGAAGAAACTTGATCCATTTATTTAAAAGAATGAAATAAAGAGGCTGCCCCTTGTTGACCTCTGGATTTCCCAAAGTACTTCATAGCCAGTGTGTAAAGTAAAATACAGCGCTGTGCAAAAGACTTAGGTCCACTCTATTTTCATATGGTTTCACATGGTATGGCCTCTTCAGAGCCTAAGACTCATACACAGTCACTCAGATGGCAAACAAGTAGGTAACAAGGTCCCACAAGCAGCAATGTGATTGACACTAGATCACCTGTTGCAGGGCTTTCGGTGACTGGATACAGCACCCTTGCTCACCTTCAGAACAATCTGATCTTTAATGTCTCACCCTGATTTTCTGTGTTGGTGTGCTCGGCTCCAGAGTGGGACTCAAAATCACAACCTACTAAGGCCGGCATATGCTGACAACTACTGAAGCATGAAATCCCCTTCATCAGGGCAGACGTTCTTTTCTGCTGCCTGCTACATTATAGCTGCATATCCTAACACTTAGAAACCCCATTTCCCTGGCTTACACTGGGCTTCTTGAGATGCTGGATGCCTTTTTGAATAAATGGACACTGGAAGCTTATCGCCTACTGTGGAATCATATCTCAAAGGAGATGTCACAAGACAATATATCTGTCCCAAAAACATTATCTCGTGGAAGGGTTCTAAATTTAGTGACAGCAGATCAATCATCCAGTGGAAATAAATCTCAAAATTTCAGCTGCAGCTGTAAAATCGATCGAGGTTCAGTTCAAGTGGCTGCCTGCGAGGAGTTTGTACATTCTCCCTGTCCTCTACATTATTGACCATAATTCATAATATCAACCACCTCCACACACCCTCTCAGCTTGTGTTTATCCTAGATTGAGACCTGACTATCGAAAGCTATGTGACACTTAGAAATGACTCTGTTTTGGAGAAGACAGAGAACACACAGGAGGAATTAGACACCAAAAAAGTGGTCGCAAAGAAGCCAAGGAAGATGAAGTAGAACACCGAATATTACAGCTCACAACAGGCCCTTCAGCCCACTTTGTTGTGCCAGCCATTTGACCTACCCTGTATCAATGTAACCCTTCCCTCCTACATAAGCATACAGGTACAGCGTGCAGTGAAGAAAGCTAATGGCATGTTGGCCTTCATAACAAGGGGAGTTGAGTATAGGAGCAAAGAGGTCCTTCTGCAGCTGTACAGGGCCCTGGTGAGATCCCACCTGGAGTATTGTGTACAGTTTTTGTCTCCAAATTTGAGGAAGGACATTTTAGCTATTGAGGGAGTGCAGCGTAGGTTCACGGGGTTAATTTCCGGGATGGCGGGACTGTCATATGTTGAAAGATTGGAGCGACTGGGCTTGTATACACTGGAATTTAGAAGGATGAGAAGGGATCTGATTGAAACATATAAGATTATTAAGGGATTGGACACGCTAGAGGCAGGAAACATGTTCCCGATGTTGGGGGAGTCCAGTTTAAGAATAAGGGGTAGGCCATTTAGAACGGAGTTGAGGAAAAACTTTTTCACACGGAGAGTTGTGGATCTGTGGAATGCTCTGCCTCAGAAGGCTGTGGAGGTCAATTCTCTTGGATGCTTTCAAGAAAGAGTTAGATAGAGCTCTTAAAGATAGCAGAGTCAAGGGATATGGAGAGAAGGCAGGAACAGGGTACTGATAGTGAGTGATCAGCCATGATCACAGTGAATGGTGGTGCTGGTTTGAAGGGCCGAATGGCCTACTACTGCACCTATTGTCTATTCTCTATTGCCTATGACCCTCCACTTTTCTATGATCCATGTGCCAATCTAAGAGTTTCTTAAATGTGCCTAATGTGTGCACTTCCGCCACCAGCCCTGGCAAGATGTTCCATGTACCCACTACTCTCTGTATGAAGGACATACCTCTGACATCTGCCCTATACTTTCCACCAATCATTAAAATGATGTCCCCTGGTATTAGCCATTGAAAATAGTCATGAATCTTGGGCTGATTTCAGAGTATTTTGTAAAATGTGATGGCAGTTTCTGAACTCCTCCATGGTCTTAATCATCCTGTCTTTGGAAAGTATGGCTTCAACTGGTAAGTTCTGGAATTCTGCCTGACTTCCCACCCTAAATCTCTCTCTGTCTCTTTCTCTATTCATTAATATTTATTCCACAGCTGAAAACACTACAACTTATCTCATGTTTATCAATTTTGCTGCTTATGGGATTTTGTTATCTATACATTCTCTGTCATGTTTCCTACCCTACACATAAATACTGTATATTTATTGGCTATAAAGTGTTTTGGGAAATCCAGACATCAACATTAAAACCGCTATCCTTGACAAGACTTTTTGAAGTGATTGTAATATTTCCTTATGTTGGTTAGTCAATTTTTTAGTACGTTAGCCTATTATTCCAGTACATTAAGATGTTTTAGTGCAGGATCATAGTTATCACACCTTCTTACAAGATAAAAGAAGGCTGTTTGGCCCATCGAGTCTATGCCAGCTATCAGAGTGGTCTCATTCCCTATTTATTTCCCTGTGAACTTTGTCCTGATTCTACCACCAGACCCGACAGCAAGGGTAATTGACAGTAGCCAATTAACCAACCAGGACATCTTTATGATGTAATGGAGAACCAGATCACTGGGATAAAAGGAGTGGTTTGGTTTACAAGCAGAGTCAGAGTGCAGTGAGAGTGTCAGGAAGGACAGGCAGATGATAGGTCAATGTTGCAGCTAGTGGGATGAGTTCCAGTGTAACAGGGCGACAAAATCAAAAAAGGTGACGAATACAGGACTGAGAGTGTTGAATGCGTGAAGTATACAGAACAAGGTAGATGACCTTGTAGTGCAGTTAGATATTGGCAGATATGGTGTTGTGGGCATCACTGAGTCCCAGCTGAAAGAACACCATAGTTGGGAGCTTAACATCCAAGGATACACATTGTATCAAAAGGACAGGCAGGTAGGCAAAGGGGGTGGTGTGGCTCTGTTGGTCAAAAATGAAATCATATTCTTAGAAAGAGGTGACATAAGATCAGAAGATCTAGAATCCTTGTGGGGAGAGTTAGGGAACTACAAGGGTAAAAAGATCCTAATGGTAGATACAGTAGATACTGGCCTCTGAACAGTGGTCAGGAGGTGGGCTACAACTTACAACAGAAGATAGAAAAAGCATGTTAAAAGGGCAATGTTACAATAGTCATGGGGATTTCAATAGGCAGGTAGATTGGGAAAATCAGTTTGGTGCTGATTTTGGATCCCAAGAGAGAATATTTCGAACGCCTCTGAGATGGCTATTTGGAGCAGCTCATGTTTGAGCCCACGAGAGGATCAGTTCTTCTGGATTGGGTGTTGTGTAGCGAGCTGGAGGTCAATTTCACTCAAGCTAAGAAATAGCAAAGGGCAAGAAGGATTGCTGGCTGGTTGCTGACAGGTGTAGGAGTAGTCCGAACATTTGAGGCTCTCCTTTGGTCGGGGTCAACCATGGATGTTTTGTCTCAGTCGTCTCCGCGATACACAAGCCAGAACAGTACGATGTGGAGAGCAAGCTGTTGCTCATGTAGCAAGCTCCCCCTCTCCCCCGAATCCAAAGGAACGGCAAAGTTTGGTACCAGTGGCATCACAGGAGTTGCCAGTCAGCATTGAACTCAATGTAGGACTGCCTTAGGGACTCCAGCTCGGGATTTTTCCTTCGGGGTTTACTTCCAAAGCTTCTCTATGAGTGGGTATAGCCACAAGGCAGTGGAGGTTTCCGTCTCCTAGATGAGCTGCCAACCATTGCTGATGAGCCCAATCTGCTCAAAGTGACTGGTTTTAAGGCACCAGTAACCTGCCTTTGCCCCTTCTCCTGCCAGTAGAAATGGCTCCCTCAGGCTTAGTAGCTAAAGCACACATGAAGGCCAGGACCTGGACTTGGTTGTCAGATGCTATTTGAGAAGCACGCCATTGGGAACACTTAATAGATAGTGGAGGCTTATCCCCACTACAACCCACGGCTACGACAACCTTAAGGAACCAGTTGTAACAATGATATGGAATAAATCAGGTGCACATGACAGGCAGAAATGTGAAAACTTATAGTTGCATATAGACTGGACCAAGGAAATTTTCTGCAATAAAGTGGGAGATGAATTGATGAAAGTGAGTGAGGGAGATGGCTTTCTGGGTCAACATGGCGAGCCACAAACTCAGTGCCTCTTGTGTTGTTCAGTGTTATTTTTATTGTTATTGCTGTGTGCACTGAGATATAATGAAAGTAAGTCCTTCAGACAGATCATTGTATACACAGGTGGTTACAAGAAAACAGAATTTAAAATACAGGGATGCATTACAAGGACAGTGCAATTGGAAACCACATTGAACCTCTATTCCACACTCTGATCTTTCACTTCTTCTCTCCTGCCTATTACTTCCCCCCGGGGTCCCCTCCTCCTTCCCTTTCCCCTATGGTCCACTCTCCTCTCCTGTCAGATTCTTTCTTCTCCAGTCCTTGACCTTTCCCACCAACCTGGCTTCACCTATCTCCTTCTAGCTAGCCTCCTACCCCTCCCCCTACCTTTTTATTCTGGCACCTTCCCCCTTCCTTCTCAGTCCTGAAGAAGGGTCTTGGCTCGAAACATCAGCCATCTATTCCTGTCCATAGATGCTGCCTGACCTGCTGATTCCTCCAGGGTCTCGGTCGGAAATGTTGACCGTGTACTCATTTCCATAGATGCTGCCTGACCTACTGAGTTCCTCCAGCATTTTGTGTGTTTTGGAATTTTGCTTTGGAATTGCAGTACCTGCAGACTTTTCGGTGTTTGTAAACATGATGGTGGAAATAATGTATAAATTTTATTACTGAGACAGGAAGAGGCAACATGAAAATGCCCTCTTCCATGATTAAGAAAAGAAATTAACGAAAGAAGTTTATAAAACTGACGGAGGTAGCAGTAGGTCTGAGGATTGAGGTTTATTAGAACGTGGCAAGGAGGGCCAAGGAATTAATAAGGAAATGCAAAATCCTACAAAAACAGTGGATATGCCCCAGTCACGGGTAAAGTCCTCCTCGCCACTGGACACATCCAAACAGAACGTTAACGTCGGAGAACAGCATCCACCATCAGGGTCCCCCATCACCCAGGTCCCATGCCTTTTCTCTCAGCTACCATCAGGAGGGTACAGGAGCCTCAGGACTCACACCACCACGATCAGGAACAGTTATTACCCCTCAACCATCAGGCTCTTGAACCAAAGGGGATAACTTCACTCAACTTCACTTCATCATTGAAATGTTTCTACAACCTGTGTTCCGTCTGGGTAGCCTCCAACCTGATGGCATGAACATTGACTTCTCAAACTTCCACTAATGCCCCACCTCCCCCTCATACCCTATCCATTATTTATTTATATACACACATTCTTTCTCTCTCTCCTTTTTCTCCCTTTGTCCCTCTCACTATACCCCTTGCCCATCCTCTGGGTTTTCACCCCTCCCCCTTTTCTTTCTCTCTGGGCCTCCTGTCCCATGATCCTCTCATATCCCTTTTGCCAATCACCTGTCCAGCTCTTGGCTCCATCCCTCCCCCTCCTGTCTTCTCCTATCATTTCGGATCTCCCCCTCCCCCTCCCACTTTCAAATCTCTTACTAGCTCTTCTTTCAGTTAGTCCTGACAAAGGGTCTCGGCCCGAAACAGTGATTGTACCTCTTCCTAGAGATGCTGCCTGGCCTGCTGCGTTCACCAGCAACTTCGATGTGTGTTGCTTGAATTTCCAGCATCTGCAGAATTCCTTGTCTCTACAACCTATGGACTCACTTTCAAAGACTTTTCACCTCCTGTTCTCAATAGTTATTGCTTATTTATTATTATTATTGTTTATTTTTTCTCAGCTCAATCCTGAGGTGCGGGTATAGCCAAGCACACTCATTTCTCAATTGCTAGCAACTTTTTGACTATTCTAGAGGTGTTTAGTATTGTGGCTTTCTGAAGATTTACGTAAATATTGCTGTGTAGCCCCGATTGTTTAATGCTATTGTGTAGTGCCTTTTCGATGATACCAGTTGTAGATATTACTATTACTATTATACTACTATTATATTACTATTGGGACAATGTTCATGTTCCAAAGAATTTCAATTTCCTTTTTTAATTCAGCATATTTCTGGTGTTTTTCACTTATTAATTTTGTATATTATATGTATTGGAATGGCTGTATCTATTAAGTAAGTTGTTCTTGCTTGTTTATCCTGTATTATTATATCTGGATGGCTATTATAGATTCTCCTATCTGTAATAATGGATTGGTCGTAATATAATTTCTAGGACTCTGACTTTAAAACTGGTTCAGGCTTGTATGTATAGTGAGGTATGATTTCTTTTATGAGTTTGTATTTTAAAGCAAGATTTTGATGAATGATGTTTGCCACTTGATTGTGCCTGTGTAAATAATCAGATTGTGTTAAACTGCTGCAGGATCCTGTAATGTGTTGGATTGTTTCTGGTTTTTCTCGGCATTTTCTACATTTATCATCTTGAATTTTCTGGTCTTTTATTTTGTATTTTTGATAATATTTTGTGTTAACCACCTAGGGAAAATACAATACCACCGTGACCAAAACAGTGACAAATCCAACATGTCTCTAAGCACATTGGGCAGTCCTTGCATCTGTTCTCCCTGTTAGGAGCAGTTGAAACAAAAAACCTGGCTGTAGGTATAAAAAGCACAAGGACAGAAAGGATGAAATATGAAGGTAAGCTAGCCAATAATATCAAAAAGGATAGTCAGAGGCTTTTCCCCAGGGCTGAAATGGCTAGCACGAGAGGGCATAGTTTTAAGGTGCTTGGAAGTGGGTACAGAGGAGATGTCAGGGGTAAGTTTTTTATGCAGAGAGTGGTGAGTGCGTGGAATGGGCTGCCGGCGACGGTGGTGGAGGCAGAAACGATAGGGTCTTTTAAGAGACTCCTGGATGGCTACATGGAACTTAGAATAATAGAGGGCTATGGGTAAAGCCTAGGTAGTTTTAAGGTAGGGACATGTTCGGCACAGCTTTGTGGGCTGAAGGGCCTGTATTGTGCTGTATGGTTTCTATGTTTCTATAAATAGTAAAAGAGAAGTGAAAATGAATATTGGACCATTGGAAAATGATGCTGGAGAGGTAGTAATGGGGGACAAGGAAAGGCGGATGAACTGAATAAGAATTTTGCATCAGGCTTCATGAGGAAACACTAGCAGTATGCTGGAAGTTGAAGTGCATCAGGGAGCAGAAGAGAGTGCAGTTTCCATTACTAGGGAGAAGGTGCTTGGGAAGCTGAAAGGTCTGAAGGTAGATAAATCACCTGGACCAGATGGACTGCACCCCAGGGTTCAGAAAGAGGTGGCTGAAGAGATTGTGGAAACTTTAATAATGAACTTTCAAGAACCACTAGATTCTGGAATGGTTCTGGAGGACTTGAAAATTGTAAATGTCAATTCACTCTTCAAGAAGGGAGGTAGGAAGAAGAATGGGCGAAGACAGAATAGGAGAATGGCCAAAGTGGCAGATGAAAGAGAGCAGGGATCCCCAACCTTTTTTGCACCACGGACCGGTTTAATATTGACAATATTCTTGCGGATCGGGGGGTGGGGGGGGGGGAGGTAGGGTTGCCAACTTCCTCGCTCCCAAATAAGGGACAAGAGTAGCAGTGAAACACGGGACACTTTACCCCGAGAAAGACTACCATGACCATGAAGCCTTGCGTGGGCACCTGTGTGTGCATGCGTGTATGTGCCGATTTTTTTCTACAAATGGTTTTTGGCGATTCTGCTCAGTGAAACTACACTGTACATACATTATTTCTACGTTATATGGGCTGTGTATTTATCATATCATTCCTGCTTTTACTATATGTTAGTGTTATTTTAGGTTTTATGTGGTATTTGGTATGATTTGGTAGGCAAACCCTTCAGTAGTTGCATAGACACCTGAAGAGTAGACTATCTGTTGGATGGAAGTGACCAACAACTCTGATAGAGGCGGATGCCAAGTTTTTAAGCTCACCAGTGGGAGGTGGTGCTTTAGCACTGCTGGCCCACCACCTCGAGGGAGTCTGGATCATAAGCGGGCCGAAACTCCTGAAGACAGGTGGCAGATCAACTGATGATCCCACTGGTGATAGCACAGGGCAGTTAACATCGTAGTCCACATGTATTTTCAATTCTTTTTGGGTTTGGGAACACTCAAAAATTTTTCCCATATAAATTAATGGTAATTGCTTCTTTGCTTTACGCCATTTCGGCACGAAAAGTTTCATAGGAACGCTCTACCTTAGCGAGGGAAATACGGGACAAGGGCAGTCCCGTATGGGACAAACCATTTTGGCCCAATATATGGGTTGTCCCGGCTAATACGGGACAGTTGGCAACCCTGGGGGGGGGGCGGTTTGGGGGGTGTTAATCACAACCGGAATATAGGTGATAAGTCAACTATAAGTCACTTATAAGTGGCTAATACACTCAATTTCGTTTCTATAAGGGTTTATCTAACGAATTTAATATTAAACACACAGCGCATATTTTCCTCGCATGAATATAGTGATAAGTCAATTATAAGTCAAAAGCATCATAACATTTTAAGTAATGTTTGGATATTAAACACAGAGCATATTTTCCTCATATGAACATATAAAATCATTGCAACACACCAATATCGCTGAATCAGTGGGAGCTCTGGGCTTGTTTCCCTGCAACAAGACGGTCCCATCGAGGGGTGATGGGAGGCAGCGATATTTGAAGAGGGTTCCTTTTGTCCAGTCTATTCCGCTATTTAGTTTTCATTGCATTCATTGCAGAAAACCCCGCTTCGCAGAGATATGTTGGAAATGGAAGCAACGTTTTCAGTGCTTTTGTGGCTATCTCAGGATATTCAGCCTTGTCTTTGATCCAGAATGCCAGCACAGATGTTATGTCAAACATACTTTTCAGCCCACCGTCATTTGCAAACTCGAGGAGTTGATCTTCTTCCTGTGCTGACATGGATGACGCGTGGGTAATGACCTCGCGTGCGTTCAAGTTCAACAGTGGGCGTGACAGGGAATGAGGAAAAGTGCAGCTGACTCATATTGTTTCATGTCGCCAATCACATCGTTTCCTCGTGGCCCGGTAGCACGTGCTTTGCGGCCCGGTGGTTGGGGACCACTGGAATAGAGTGTCAGGAAGTGTACGGTCATGCACTTCGGTAGAAGGAATAAAAGCATAGACTGTTTTCTCAATGTGGAGCAAATTCAAAATCCAAGGTACAAAGAGAATTGGGAGTCCTCATACAGAATTCCCTAAAGGTTAACTTGCAGGTTGAGTCGGTGGTAAGGAAGGCAAATGCAATGTTAGTATTCATTCGAGAGGACTTGAATATAAAAACAAGAAAATAAGGCTGAGTCTTTATGAAGCACTGGTGAGGCCTCACTTGGACTATTGTGAGCAGTTTTGGGCCCCTTATCTAAGAAAGGATGTGCTAACATTGGAGAGGGTTCAAAGGAGGCTCATGAAAGTTATTCCAGGATTGAAAGATTTGTTATATGAGGAGCATTTGATGGTTTTGTGCCTATACTTCATGGAATTTAGAAGAATGGGGGGGCATCTCATTGAAAGGCCTAGATAGGGTGGATGTGCAGAGGATGTTTCCTATAGTAGAGTCTAGGATCAGAGGGCACAACCTCAGAATAGAGGGACATCCACTTGGAATGAGACGAGGAGGAATTTCTTTCGCCAGAGTTTGGTGAACCTGTGGAATTCATTGCAACAGGTGTCTGTGGAGGCCAGGTCATTGGGTATATTTCAGGTGCAGGTTGATAGCCAGGGTGTGAAAGGTTACGGGGAGAAGGCTGGAGAATGGAGTTGAGAGAGAAATAGATCAGCCCTGATGAAATGGTGGAGCAGACTCGATGGGCTGAGTGGCCTCATTCTGTTCCTATATCTTAAGTTTTCAAGACCCACAGAGGCACAGGGAGAATGTCCAAATCCCCTGTGGACCGCACCGAAGGTCAGGATTGCTGGGGTTATGAATCAGCAGTGCTGGTCAGATAGTTCCCGAAGTTGCATTGAAAACAATCATTAGCAACTAAAAAGATGCAGGCTTGAGTTTCTGCTAGCACACAATGAGCTAAATGTCTTCAGAATGGGCTGGATACATTTGGGAGGCATTATTTTTATTTATTGAGATACAGCGTGTAATAGGCCTTCTCGACTCTTCGAGCTGCACCACCCAGTAATTCCTGACAATGCCCAGTTTAACCCTATCCTAATTACAGGAAATTTACAATGACCAATTAACCTACTAACTGGTAGGTCCTTGGACTGAGGGAGGAAACCTGAGCACCCGGAGAAAACCCACACATTTTAGGGGGAAGATGTACAAACTCCTTAGGGAGGCTGCTGAGATTGAATTCCTAACTCTGACGCTCCGAGCTGAGCTAACCACATAGGAGGGTAGTGGGCAAAATTAGAGCAAATGGTATTGGGGGTAGGGTACTGACATGGATAGAAAATTGGTTGGCAGACAGGAAACAAAGAGTAGGGATTAATGGGTCCTTTTCAGAATGGCAGGCAGTGACTAGTGGGGTACTGCAAGGTTCAGTGCTGGGACCGCAGCTATTTACAATATACATTAATGATTTAGATGAAGGGATTAAAAGTAACATTAGCAAATTTGCAGATGACACAAAGCTGGGTGGCAGTGTGAAATATGAGGAGGATGTTATGAGAATGCAGGGTAACTTGGACAGGTTGAGTGAGTGGGTAGATGCATGGCAGATGCAGTTTAATGTGGATAAATGTGAGGTTATCCACTTTGGTGGTAAGAACAGGAAGGCAGATTACTATCTGAATGGTGTCAAGTTAGGAAAAGGGGAAGTACAACGAGATCTAGGTGTCCTTGTTCATCAGTCACCGAAAGTAAGCATGCAGGTACAGCAGGCAGTGAAGAAAGCTAATGACATGCTGGCCTTCATAACAAAGGGAAGTGAGTATAGGAGCAAAGAGTTCCTTCTGCAGTTGTACAGGGCCCTGCTGAGACCACACCTGGAATATTGTGTACAGTTTTGGTCTCCAAATTTGAGGAAGGACATTTTAGCTATTGAGGGATTGCAGCGTAGGTTCACGAGGTTAATTCCCGAGATGGCGGGACTGTCATATGTTGAAAGATTGGAGCAACTGGGGTTGTATACACCGGAATTTAGAAGGATGAGAGGGGACCTGATTGAAACATATAAGATTTTTAAGGGATTGGACACGCTAGAGGCAGGAAACATGTTCCCAATATTGGGGGAGTCCAGAACCCGAGGCCACAGTTTAAGAATAAGGGGTAGACAATTTAGAATGGAGTTGAGGAAAATCTTTTTCACACAGAGGGTTGTGGTTCTGTGGAATGCTCTGCCTCAGAAGGCAGTGGAGGCCAATTCTCTGGATTCTTTCAAAAGAGAGTTAGATAGAGCTCTTAAAGATAGATGAGTGAAGGGATATGGGGAGAAGGCAGGAAAAGGGTGCTGATTGTGGATGATCAGCCATGATCACAGTGAATGGTGGTGCTGGCTCGAAGGGCTGAATGGCCTACTCTTGCACCTATTGTCTAACCACTATGCTACCAATGGCATGGTGCATAGCCGTTAGAAAAACGCTACTACAGTGACGTGAGTTCATTTCTGCCGCTGCCTGTAAGGACTCTGTATGTTCGCCTTCTGGGTTTCTTCTGCCCACTCCCATTTCCTCCCACATTGTGAAGACGTACTGGTTAGTAACATTCAAAATTCAAAGTAGTTCTATTATCAAAGTACATATGTCACCATCTAGTACTGCGAGATTCCGTTCAGTAGGTTAATTGGACTCATGGGTATAATTGGGCAGTATAGGCTGGGGGGGGGGCCAGGGTCGCCTGCTACCGCGTAATAAAAATTACATTAATATGGCGCATCAAATTATTGAAGGATTGCCAAGCAATCTCAGGAAATTTTAAGCAGGGTTGCAATTACTTCCAGGTTCCTGCTCAAATTGATTAGAATCCCAAACATAAAACCAGCCACAGTGAAATTATCGATCAATACCTGTTATTGAATTCGCTTGGGCTTCGGAGTCTTAGAGTTGACCACCTGAATTTATCTTAAAGTGAGAGGCTGACCCACTTGAAACTTCAGTTCATTCTTGGCCACCGTGTCTGGAGATCATTCAACAGGAATAAAGCGAACAGTGGTGACTTTTTGACCGAATGTAGTCGTTCTCCCCGACCAAATATAATCAGTGTAAATTCAGGAGTCTGCCTTGGCCCATTTTACTGGCATCAGGCTAATGTACCAAGTCCAAAAAAAGTATCTTTTTTAAAAATATAAAGCTTTGACTTGGCTTCGAGGTTTTGCTGGAATAAATGAGGCACTGTTTTTCCTGGCAAGCAGGTCTGTAAACAAAAGACCAATTTAATCACACCACTGTTGGCAGCAGTGCCTTCAGCTGCCTAGTCCCCAGGCTCTGGCTGCTTCATAAGATGCATCTTAAAATCTAGCAACATGACCAAGCTTTAAGTCTCATATCTCAGAGTCAGAATCGGGTTTAATATCACTGGCATATGTCATGAAATTGGTTGTTTGTGGCAGTGGTACATCGCATTACGTTAAAGAATAAACCGGCCGGTGGTGTAGTGGCATTGGCACCGGACTTCGAGGCGAATAGTCCTGAGTTCGAATCTGGGTAGCTCCTTACACACTTTCCATTCTTGCTGGGTTAAGTGTTGAACTAGCAACTCAGCCTCGTAAAACAGAAACAGCAAATATGCTGCCTGATGCACCACAAGGCTCGAGAAGTAGCAAAACATTAAAAAATATACATAAATTACAACAAGAATTCAATTTAAAAAGTGGTGCAAAAAGAGACCAAACAAAAGAAAAAATATTGGGTTCATTGTCCATTCAGAAATCTGATGGCGGAGGGCAAGAAGCTGTTGAGTTTAACCTTTTGGGGATCCATGTCAAACTTTGCCTGATGATGTCCCTCTGAGGGTGTTATTTAAATGTAAAAGGTGGTTTTGGTTAGCTAATCTGTTAACATCTTATCGACTGAGAATGAGATAAAGGTGGTTTTGGTGAGCTAATCTGTTAACTGAGAATGAGATAAAGGAGGGAATGCAGAAGAAAAGTGATTTAAGTTTCACAATTCTGAAGAGATTTGTTGAAATTAAACACTGATAAAGAGGTTGAAATTGCCACAAATCAGGGTCCACAGGCACGGAAAGTTTGGAGCAACAGACACAAAGTGCTGGAGGAACTCAGCATGTCACGCAGCATTTATGGAGAGGTTGATGTTTTGGGCTGAGACCCTTCATCAGGACTAATTTGAAAACCAGCCATTGAGTCCAGCAGGCTGAATGAGACAAATTTAAAAGAAAGACACTATTTAAAAACTGTTTGTTCTAAGCGTGGTGTAGTGTTGAAAAGCCATGCAGTGCATGTGTCTGACACTAGTTAAAACTACTTGGGACCAGTCTCCTGTCCCAATTAAAGGGCATAGTGTCCCAAGTAAATGAAGGTAATCTCAGCTATTTCCCAATTAATTTTTGTTCTATAAGGGTTGTCCCAAATAAGTGGCTGCCCAATTAACCAATGGCCCAATTTTACTGGAATCTGCTGTATGTACTTTTATAATAAATTTACTTTCAACTTTGAACTTGACTACCCAGGAAGATAAAAGGCACAGAAAAGTGGAAGTGGATAAATATTTGAAGAAGTGGTGGATAAAATAGATTAGCCAGATTGATTACAGTTTTTTTTCTGGCTCTTAATCTCCTTATGGGACTGGACTTTCCAAAGTTGCTTATAGAATTTGTAATAAAATACATCAAAAATATGTGAAAGTAACCAATAAAGTACTGAGATAAAAATTCATCCTCACATGCATTACCTAAACACAAGCGATTGTGCAGATGCTGGAAACCCAGAGCAACACACACAAAGTGATGGAGGAACTCAGCAGGTCAGGCAGCATAAGACCATCAGACCTTAAGACTTAGGAGCAGAATTAGGCCATTCTGTCATTTAGTCAAGCTTGCTCCATCACTCCATCCTGGCTGATTTTTTTTATCCCTCTCAACCCCACTTTCCTGCCTTCTCCCATAACCTTTGATACTCTGACTAACCAAACACCTATCAATCACTGCTTTAAATATACTCAATGGCTTGGCAATGAATTCCACAGATTCACCACTCTTTGGCTACAGAACTTCTTTCTCATCTCTGTACTAAATGGACATCCCTTTATGGCAGGAGTTCCCGACCTGGTGACCACGGACCCTTCAGTTAATAGTAGGGGTCCATGGCATAAAGAAAGGTTGGGATTCCTGCTCAATGGAAATCTACGGGAAGGAATAAAGAGTCAACGATTTGGGCCAAGTCCCTTCAGCAGGACATCATGTATGAGCTGAATGCATGATATAGCAGTGGATTCTGCTTCTGAAATTCAGTGGCAGCTCTGACCATATTGCATTGAACTCAGGCATATGAGGGTTTCCACCGTTGGTGGTCTGGGGTGAGCAGGGTGGGGAAATCCCTCTTTTGGTACCGGTAACAAGTGCATTGGCCTCTAGCTATGCTCCACTTACAAACCAAATGATTCTCACATCTGCTGAGCACATTTTGTGCCCCCACCAATGTCACACTGAGTTGGGGGAGCTGTGTATTGCACTGCACAGCTGAACTAAAACCTGTTCCACATTCTGAAGAAAGAAAAAAATCACCTGTTAGGTCCCCAATTCAATTTATCCCCCAACTTCTCTGCCAAACACCTCTCATGTTTCATAAGCACACAAGATTCTGCAGATGCCTGAAGTCCAGAGTAACACACTCAAAATGCTGGAGGAGCTCAGCAGGTCAGGCTGCCTCTATGGACAGGAATAAGCAGTTGACATTTGTGCTGAGACCTTTCATAGGATTGGAAAGGAAAGGGGAAGATCCAGAATCTCTTGTGTTGCTGGCTTCTTCCCTCTTACTTTCCAGCCCTGATGAAGTGTCTCGGCCTGAAATGCCGGCAGTTTATTCCTCTCCATAGATGTTGACTCACCTGCTGAGTTCCTTCGGCATTTTGTGTAGTTTTCCGAGTTCCCAATAGGCCATTAGCCTCACAGAGTCTAGCTGATGTTTCAGCATTCACTGAGTTGACAATAAGTTTGCAGACATTTCACCACCAGTCAAGGTGACATCCTCAGTTGGTGTTTCTCCCTGGGAGTGCTCATGTTTATAGAGCCCCCTGTTCACTGAGCCTACATCAGATTACTCACTTTGGTCCAATTCCATCACTTATTTTCTGTCACCCATTCTCTCACAATGTGTGGTGGGTGGGATGGAGATACATCTCTACCAAAGGAAGTGAAGGGAGTTCTTTCCTTCTGCTAGCCTGTAGGTCACCCTCAGGCAAGGTGTAGCACCTGCTTAGCTCCTGATAGGGTCACATGAAGCCATGAGAGCAGGTGGTGGATGGTCATATGAACAGCTGGTGCATATCACAAACCCTGGTTGTGTGACCATTGATGCCAGGCAGACAATCTCTGAAGAGTATTGATAATGGCTGGGGTCACCCGTCTTGTAAAGACACTACCAAAAGAAGGCAATGGAAAACCTCTTCTGTAGAAACATTTGCTGAGAACAATTTACCAGAAGACCATGATTAACCACATCATCCAGACATGGCACATGATGATAATAATTGTCTCACAGGTTCCCACCTACACCTTTGTGATCCTCTGGCACCCATTTATACCAAGCAGCAAGTTAGAGTAGCTAATTAGCCTACCAGAATAATTTGGGAGGAAGTTGGTATACTTGGTGGAAACACAGGAAGAACACGCAAACTCCACACAGACAGGGCAGGATTGAACCTATGTTGCTGGAACTACTTGGAAGTGGCCAAGTAAATGCACTTCCCTGTGTCCTCTAGCATTCTGCCTTCTTTATTTTTTATGCGTGGATATTAATTGAATGGGACAATAACTATCCATAGCCAATTTCTACTTACTGTTGCTTGAGAATAGGAGTCTTTCTAACTTTTTCCCAACTTCAGTTACTTCTGTTGAGCTAGATCATCCCAATATATCTAAATCTGATCAGAGACAGCACGAAACTGGAGCAAACTTAAAGATAAAAACACCATCTGAAATTAGCAATGGGATTTTCTAGAATCATATTAACTACGGGTGGAAGAAGCTGCAGGTGCAGGTCCTGGGAGAGGGGAGAAGATGGCGGAGCGACGACAGTGCACGCGGCCACTTCAGGGATGAATATCTGTTATTTGTCAAGTAGGGGACCGTGCACAATCCTGATTTGATGGAGACAGACGTGAGAGCACAGCGTAACATCTGGAAAACTTCTGAAATGTCTGCTTTGCTACCGCTGCTACTGTGTGGTAATCGGAATCTCTGGAGCTGAGGGCCTCGAAATCCTCAGCTTTGCGTGTTTCAGCGGCCGAGGAGAGGTCGAAGGCGCTCGGCAGAGGATGGCGCTCGGGAGGCTGTATTGGAAAGGCTGCTCGGAAGCTCGGAGTTTTTGGACGGATGGACTCAGGGTCGGCTGGGGTCAGCTGCTTCCAAGGTATCGGCAAGTTGACGGTGTCTGGAGGTTTACGGCAGGGAGTTTCTCTCTTTTGCTGCCTGCTATCGGGGACTCAGGAGTCGATCAACTCAGGACTTTGAGACTTTTTTTTTACTGTGCCTATGGTCTGTTCTTTATCAAATTATGGTATTGCTTTGCACTGCTGTAAATATATGTTATAATTATGTGGTTTTGTCAGTGTTAGTCTTTGGTCTGTCTTGTTTTCTGTGATATCACTCCAGAGAAACATTGTATCATTTTCATAATGCATGTATGCATTTCTAAATGACAATAAAAGAGGACTGAGTGTTCTCATAATCTAATCTAATCTAATCCGGGGACTGGAGTTGGAGAGTGTCAGTAGTTTTAAATCCCTTGGTGTTATCATATCAGAGGATTAGTCCTGGGAACTGCATACAAGTGCCATCATAAAGAAGGCTTGACAGCACCTCTAATGTCTTAGAAGTTGCGTAGTTTGGATATTTCCTCAGAAATTCCTTGGGCTGTATTGGTTGTCGAGGCAATTCATATACTTCACTGTATGTTTCGATGTTTCCATGTACACGTGACAAATAAAGTGTATCTTTCTCTTGGTTCTTTCTTTACAACGTATTGTTACATAGTTGTGTTTGAGTAACTATATGCATGTATTTGTCCATGAATGGATGTTTGTGTTTCTATGTATATGGCATGTGTGTCAGTGTACATATCCCATTGTCAATCAATGTGCATTGTGCCAGTGTAAGTGTGGATCAGGAAGCATATAAGTGTCTGATGGCATGAACATCAATTTCACTAATTTCCAATGAGACACAATGAACATAGATTTATCTAATTTCTGGTAATTCCTCCCCCTTCTCTCTTCTTCCATTCCCTTTTCTGGCTCCTCTCTTACCCCTTCTCTTCTCCTCACCTGCCCATCACCTCCCTCTGGTGCCCCTGCTCCTACCCTTTCACCCATGGTCCTATCAGATTCCTTCTTCTTCATCCCTCTACCTCTTCCACCTATCAGCTCCCAGCTTCTCACTTTATCTCCCCACCCACCTTCCCCCCTCGCTGTCGACTGTACTCTTTTCCATTAATACTACACGGTCTGCTAAGTTCCTCCAGCATTTTGTGTCTGTCACCTATCACCTGCTGGCTTGTCACTCCTTCCCCTCCCTCCACCTTTTTATACTGGCTTCTTCCCCCTTCCTTTCCATAGCTGATGAAGGGTCTCAGCATGAAATGCCGACTGTTTATTCTTCTCCATAGACGCTGCCTGACCTGCTGAGTCTCTCCAGCATTTTGTGTGTGTAACCCTGGATTTGCAGCATCTGCAGAATCTCTTGTGTTTGTATATACAGTAGGTGTGTGTGTATATGCCCAGGTGTGTGTCACTGTATGCCTGTATTGCGATGTGTGGGTCTGTATGTGAGAGTCAGTGCCAATGTGTATGTGTGTATCAGTATGTGTATGTGTACTAAAGATGTAAACAACCTATTCAAACTTAAACCTGCCAAGTATCCATCTGCACAGAAGCTGCTACAGCTCATACAGAGCAGCTGTGTCATTTGACAGCTGAAGTATGTTATCACTTACACTGCACAGGCTCATTGCAATCAGATGGGTCCTCTCTATTTTCCAGGTTATAAACAGCTTATACTTTTTACTAGCTTTGCAAAGCAATCTATTGACAAACTTCAACTCAATCAGAATACCACTGCTAGACTTTTAACCAAACCCTGGGTGAGAAAACATATCACCCCCATCCTAGCTTCTCTACATCAGCTTCCTGTATCTTTTAGAATTGATTTTAAAGTTCTCTTACTTGTTTCTAAAGCTCTTAATGGTCTGGAACCAGAGTCCATCACAGAATTGCTTTTGGTTTATAATCCTACTCAAGTTCTCAGGTCTTCTTCCACCAGTCTCTTAAATTTAAACAATCTCCCTCAAAAAATAATTGGCAGATCAACTTTTTTGAACTACGCTCTTAAGCTGTGGAATTCAATGCCCAAAACTGTAAGAGACGCAACTTTTAAATGTTAGCACAAAACCTATTTATTTAACCTTTGCTTTTGATTAATATCTTTATGTCTTTTATTTTCATATTTATTGTTTTTATTTTATTTTCATATTTAACATCTTGAATTTGTTGGTCTTTTATTTTGTACTTTTGATAATATTTTGCGTTAACCACTTGTTCCTGTATTGCCACAAGGAACCCCTATGTTTCTGGGAAGAGCTCTCCCACTCTGATCCAGGCATTCGACACTTCCTTGTCAACATCTAGTCTGCTCAGATGGTGGGGATGTCTTCTATGGAGGATTATGCTCTTCTATCAGTTCATTTTTAATTCTATAGTGATAATTTCTTCATCTTTCTGGGTTGTGCTTTTTCGGGGCTCCCAACCTGAAGTCCACGGACCGCTCAGTTAATGGTAGGGGCCAAATGGCATAAAAAAGCTTGGGAACCCCTGATTTAAGTTTAGTGGCGTGTACTTCATATCAGAATAGTGTATACTTGCATGGAGTGCTGAATACTGCTTTCATTATGAAAATATATCCTAACAAGTTTTAGCTGACTGTTGTGTAATTTTTTTATGCCTATTATTCCTCTTCCTCCTCAAGTCCAAGATGGTGTTAGTCTAAAGTGAGTTCAAGTGTACATAATGTTTTCTGAAATTTGTAATGTTTTCTGAAATTTGTCATTTCAGTTCTTATATTTCTTTATAAATTTTCCAGATGGGTTTCAGACCAAAATATTATGCCAAAACAAAACGTTAATGTGGGAACAATGAAAGCGTTTCTTATCTTAAGGCACCCCTTCTTGTGCTTGAAGTGATAGAGGCAACAACACCAATCACAAATTCACCACCAAACTGACACAAATTACCCATAGGACCATAAGATATAGGAGCAGAATTAGGCCATTTGGCCCATTGAATCTTGCTCCACCATTTCATCATGGCTGATCCAATTTCCTCTCTGCCCCAATCTCCTGCTTTCTCCCCGTATCCCTTCATGCCCTGACCAATCATGAATCTGTCAACCTCTGCCTTAAATATACATAAAGACTTGGCCTCCCCAGCTGCCTGTAGTGAAGAATTCCACAGATGCACCACTCTTTTGCTAAATAAATTCCTCATCTCCATTCTAAAAGGACACCCCTATATTCTTAGGCTGTATCCTTTGGTCTTAGACACTCCCACCATAGGAAACATCCTCTCCACATCCACTCCATCAAGGCCTTTCACCGTTCAATAGGTTTCAATGAGGTTACCCAGCATTCTTCTGAATTCTAGTGAATACAGGCCCAGAGCCATCAAGCCCTCTTCATATGACAAGCATTCAAACCTGGAATCATTTTCATGAAGCTCCTTTGAACCTTCTCCAGTTTCAGCACATCCTTTCTAAGATAAGGGGCCTAAAGCTGCTCACAGTACTCCACGTGAGGCCTCACCAGTGCTTTATAAAGCCTCAACATTACACCCTTGCTTTTATATTCAAGTCCTCTTGAAATAAATGCTAACATCCTATTTGCCTTCCTCCCCTCAGACTCAACTTGCAATGTAACCTTTATGGAATCCAGCACAAGGACTTTTAAATCCCTACGCACCTCAGATTTTTGTATTTTCTCTCCATTTAGAAAATAGTCAACCCTTTCATTTCTTCTACCAAAATGCATGAATATACTCTTCCCAACACTGTGTTCCATCTGCCATTTCTTTGTCCATTTTCCTAATCTGACTAAGTCCTTCTGTAACCTCTCTTCTTCCTCAAAACGACCTGCCCTTCCATCAATCTTCATATCATCTGCAAACCTTGCCACAAAGCCATCAATTACATCATCCAATTCCTTGCCTTGTGCAGCTGGATCCTGGACTTCCTGTCAGATCGCTGACAGGTGCTAAGAGTGGGCTCCCTCACCTCTGCCCCCTGACCCTCAACACGAATGCCTCCATGGCTGTGTCCTAAGCCCCCTCCTTTACTCTCTGCATACGCCTAACTGTGTCACCACCCACAGCTCCAATCTGCTGACGATACTACATTGATTGTCCTTATCTCAAATAATAATGAGGCAGCCTACAGAGAAGAAGTCATCACCCTGACACAGTGGTGTCAAGAAAACAACCTCTCCCCCAATGTAACAAAATCAAGAGAGCTGGTTGTGGACTACAGGAGCAATGGAGACAGGCTAACCCCTATTGACATCAATGGATCTGGGGTTGAGAGGGTGAACAGCTTTAAGTTCCTCAGCATACACATCACTGAGGATCTCACGTGGTCTGTACATACTGGCTGTGTAGTGAAAAAGGAACAACAGCACCTCTTTCACCTCAGACAGTTGAGGAAGTTTGGTATGGGCCTCCAAATCCTAAGAACTTTCTACAGAGGCACAGTTGAGAGCATCCAGACTGGCTGCATTACTGCCTGGTATGGGAACTGTACTTCCCTCAGTCGCAGGATTCTGCAGAGTGTGGTGCGGACAGTTCAGTGTATCTGTGGATATGAACTTCCCGCTATTCAAGACATTTACAAAGACAGGTGTGTAAAAGGGGCCCAAAGAATCAGGCTCCAGGACAGCTTCTTCCATTGAATTGAATTGAATTGAACTGACTTTATTTCTTTTTAATTAAGGCATCCGTTAGTCTTGCGATACCATGGATCTGTGCCTGAAAAGTCTTCACTCTCCAGGGCGCAGACCTGGGCAAGGTTGTATCGAAGACCAGCAGCTGCCCATGCTGCAAGTCTCCCCTCTTCACGACACCAATGTTGTCCAAGGGAAGGGCATTAGGACCCATACAGCTTGGCACCAGTGTCATCGCAGAGCAATGTGTGATTAAGTGCCTTGCTCAAGGACACAATATGTTCCCTCGGCTGGGGCTCGAACTCACGACCTTCAGGTAGCTAGTCCAATGCCTTAACCGCTTGGCCACATGCCCACTTCGTTCCTTACATCCTTCATATACATAAGGAGTAAAAGTCTCCGTCTAAATGTACGTTGTGCAGTTTAGAGTAATTTGTAATAAATAGTATCTACAACAGGACAGTCAATATAGCATAGAAATACAATTGCATCAGTGTGAATTAATCATTCTAATGGACTGGTGGAAGAGCTGAGTCGGAGCCTTTCAGTTTTTAGCTTTTATGCTATGGTACCATTTCCCGGATGGTAGCTGCTGGAACAATTTGTAGGTTGTGGTGACTTGGGTCCCCAATGATCCTTCGGGCCCTTTTTAAACACCAGTTACTGTAAATTTCTTGAATAGTGGGAAGTTCACATCTACAGATGCGTTGGGCTGTCCGCACCACTCTCTGCAGAGTCCTGCGATCGAGGGAAGTACAGTTCCCATACCAGGCAGTGATGCAGCCAGTCAGGATGCTCTCAATTGTGCCCCTACAGAAAGTTCTTAGGACTTGGGGGCCCATAGCAAACTTCCTCAACCATCAGAGGTGAAAGAGGTGCTGTTGTACTTTTTTCACCACGCAGCCAATATGTACAGACCACATGAGATCGTCGGTGATGTGTATGCTGAGGAACTTAAAGCTGTTCACCCTCTCAATCCCAGATCCATTGATCCAGTGATCCACCAGGCCATCAGACTGATTCATTCACGTTGATACAATTGTATTTCTATGCTATACTAACTGTCCTGCTGTGCATACTATTTATTACAAATTACTATAAATTGCACATTGCACACTTAGAGATGTAATGTAAAGATTTTTACACCTCATGTATGTGAAGGATGTAAGAAATGAAGTCAGTTCAATTCAATTCATTGAATCGGTCCCAATATGGACCATTGTGGAGCACCACTAGTCACCTGCAGCCAAACAGAAAAGGCTCCCTTTTCCCCTCACTCTTTGCCACCTGCCAATCAGCCACTGCTTTATCCATGCTAGAATCTTTCCTGTAATACCATGGGCTCATAGCTTGTTAAGCAGTCTCATGTGTGGCACTTTCTCAAAGACCTTCTGAAAATCCAAGTACATAACATCAACCAATTTGCCTTTGTCTATCCTGCTTGTTATTTCATTAAAGAATTCCAACAGATTTGTCAGGCAAGATTTTCCCTTGAGGAAACCATGCTGACTATGGCCTATTTTATCATGTACTTACAAGTATCCTGAGACCTCATCTTCAGTAATCAACTCCAACATCTTCCTAACTAGTGAGGTCAAACTAACTGAGCTATTGTTTCTTTTCTTCTGCCTCTCTTCCTTCTTGAAGAGTGGAGAGACATCTGCAATTTTCCCGAAATCCGGAACCGTTCCAGAACCTAGTGATTCTTGAAAGATCATTACTAATGCCTCCACAATCTCTTCAGCCACTCTTTCAGAAGTCTGGGGTGTACACCATCTGGTCCAGGTGACTTAGCTACCTTCAGATCTTTCGGTTTTCCAGGAACCTCCTCTCTAGTAATGGTAACTTCACACACTTTGTGCCCCCGACACCTAGAACTTCCAGCAAACTGCTAATGTCTCCCTCAGTAAAGACTGATGCAAAATACTTATTCACCACACATTTTGGTGCCAGAACTCAAGAAGCAACAAAACAACAACAACAAAAGAAACCTTGTTCCTCTCTATGCATACGCACAATCCTCCAACCCCAGGACATGCCTTCTACGGCCTTCAGCCGACTGGTGCACTCACAGACATTGGCTTTTCCCTTCCCAGTGGACTGTCAGACCCTGGTTTCTGATTGACCTTTGGGCTTCGATCATTATCTCCCACTTCCCACTTGTTGTTATTATATTTTAATTCTGCCCATTCCAATTTTCGTCATCAGCACAAGGTTATTTCCTACAAAGTTTAACCTTATTTAGTTCAATGCAGTTATTTTTTTAATTATGCATCTCGCTGCTAATACTCTTTTCCATTCATAATTCATATTGAGTTTTTATAAATATTTTTCCTATCTTTTTCTTTCCTTTGGCTCTATGTCCTGACTTTCATATTTGACTGTTTATTTTTTGTAAATTAAATCGATTTATTGTTATAGGCTTCCTATTTTGTCCTGCAACTTTATTTGGTTTGCTTTCCCTCATTCTTCAGTTAATCCTCTTTCTGCTAACACTCTTCCCGCCTTTCCGGTGCTCCTCGTTACGTGATTTCCATGTTCATTTCTCTCTTGCCCTTTCTCATGCACTTTCCCCACTATCTCTGTAAAATGTTCCTGGGTAAACACAGCTCATCTTCCCCTTGTTCCTGCCAGATTCAAAAACGACTTTTGTTTAGGTGAATGAATAAACTGAATGTGTTGCCATTCTAAACACACACAAAATGCTGGGAGAACTCAGCAGGCCAGGCAGCATTCATGGACAGGAATAAACTTTAGGCCAAGTCCCTTCATCAAGACTGGAAAGGAAGGGCGTAGAAGCCAGATTAATAAGGTGTGGAGGAAGGGAGGGAAGTGATAGGTGAAGCCTGGTGAAGTGGAAGATACGGTACAGTGGGTTGAGGGAGGGGGGGCAGGTTTGAAGTAAAAAGCTGGGAGGTGATAGGTAAAGGGCTGAAGAAGGAGGAATCCGATAGGAGAGGAGAGTGGACCATGGGAGAAAGGGAAAGAGGAAGGGCATCGAGGGTAGGTGATGAGCAGGAGAGGAGAAGAGAAGGGGTAAGGGGGAGTCAGGATGGTGGAGAAATTACCAAGTTGGAGAAATCAATGTTCATGCCATCAGGGTAGAGCCTAACTAGATGGAATATGAGGTGTGCTAATTATATTTTTTAATAATTATTATTTTCATTTGTTTTGAAGCAATTTTTTCACTTAAGGTCATGGGATAATTAGACTAAAGATCAGGGATATTCTTTTTGGCAAAATCCTTTTGTATTGAGTGGACAAAGATTAGCTTTATTTGTCACATGTACATGGAAACATGCAGTGAAAAGCACTATGATGTGCTGATTAGAATGTTCAAGTTCACGTTTATTGCCATCTGACTGTACATACATACAACCAAATGAAACACTGTTCCTCTGGATCACGGTGCACCCACACTCAGCACATAAACCAAAATATACTGTAAGTAAGTTAATAAATGTAATTCAAAATGTATGTAGAAATTACAGCACAGGTAAACATAAATAGTAAACAACTGACTGTCCTGGTGACGAGACCTTGGTGGTGACAGGGTATCCATTAGTGTCACAGCCTGAGGGAAGAAGCTGTTACCCAGTCTGGCAGTCCTAGTCAACAATGCTTTGGGGCCTTTGTGTGAGGAAAGTTCCTGACGAGGATGGCTTGGACCCAAATGCTGGAATATCCATAAAAAGGATCAAAACTGGATCGAGAACCGAGCACAAAACAAGCACTACACAAAATCAGCTGATGATGATTGAGCACTGAACCTATGTTTATGTGTTCCTTAAATACTCAATTCTTGTTACCTGAAGCATGATTATCAATTAGCGAGGACATTCTAAGCCCTTAAAAAAGCCATGCCAACTACCCGTACTCCAGAGAGTTAAAATCTCGGAAACTGGTGTGGTTGGAGCGTCTTGTAACAGCACCACCTCTCCTGTGGCTGACCCCTGATGGCCCAGGTTGCCCGGAGAGACAACAATGGTAATCATGGACGAGACTCAAATCCAGGATGTCTCTTTCTGGCAGCCAGCACTTTTCCTCCAGTCTGAATCCTGCCAAACACCTCGAACAGTATGCGAGTTCAAAAGTCTTTTCACTGTGAAGACCTATTCCCCTTCAATTAACCTGGGTGATGGTGGGACAAAGGGGCTGGTGCAGACGGGTTTTAATTTAAAGCTGTGGAAGATAGGATTGATCTTTAGGGTCTTGGCTAGCTTCCAGGTGTAAGCTATGGGGTTTACTTTCCTCAGGATCTTAAAGGACCAATGAACTTGTGCTTCAACTTTCTAGATCCCAATTGGAGAGGCAAATCATGAGTGGAAAGTCAGGCCTGTTGCCCAGAGGTGGAGGATAACCAAACTAGTACTCAAATGGTGACATCCATGCACCGAGTACTGTGAGGTGCTGTGGGCGATCTCTGCCCACACCAAGTGGCCACACCACTCATCAAGTCTTTCCAGGCCAGGCATCTCAGGGCACAATCTAAACCTTGGTTGGTCTGCTCTGTGGGCGAAACCCAGGGGGAAAGCTCATTGTTGCCCCTTTGAGTTTACAGAAAGCCTTCCAAGACGTGATGAGAATTGTAGACCACAATCAGAGACAATGTCCACCAGGAATCTATGGCCCTGAAGACCTGGTCAAGGGCAATCTCAGCTGCCTCCATCACGGGAGGTAGCTTTTCCAAGGCAATGAACACGCAGGCTTTCAAGAACCAATCGACAATCACTATGATGACCGACTTCTTCTTGGCTGGTGGGAGGCCTGTGATAAAGTCCATGGAGATGTGTGCCCAAAATCTTTTCTGAACGGGTAGGGGGTGGAGGAGCCCCTGAATTAGGGTACAGAATTCCTTTTTCTGGGCACACACCTCACATGCCTGCACGTACGACCGAACTTCTCTCTTCATTCCGGGCCACCAATACCTCTTCTTGATAAACTCGAGAGTCCTGGCAATCCCTGGTGTGTGGTCATTCTTGACGAATGTCTCCATTGCAGTATCTGGCACCAGACTGAACTAGGGACAAACAGCCAACCCAGAGGACTGTTCTCAGGAATCTCTCTGTGTGCTTGGGCCTTGTGAAGAAGAGTGTCGATTCTCTAACGAACTGGTACTACCACCCTGGCTTGGGGCAAAATGGTGGTCGGCTACTCCTTTCATTCTGGTTCGACAGACTGGTGAGACAAGGTATCTAACTTCTGGTTCTTAGATTCTGGTCAATAGGTCAGGATGAAATTAAACCAGTGAAAAACAAAGACTATCTGGCCTGCCTGGAATTCAGTCTCTTGGCCTCCTGAACACAGGCCAGGTTCTTATGGTCAATCCATTGATAAAAGGGTTCTTGGCCCCCTTCAGCCAGTGATGCCATTCATTTGAAGCTAACTTAACTGAAAGAAGCTCCTGATTTCCGATGTCATAGTTTCTCTCTGCTGGAGATAGCCACCTGGAGAAGATTAGATTAGATTATGAGGACACGCAGTCCTCTTTTATTGTCATTTAGTAATGCATGCATTAAGAAAGGATACAATGTTTTTCCAGAATGATATCACAGAAACACATGACAAACCAAGACTGAAAAACTAACAAAAACCACATTATTATAACATATAGTTACAACAGCGCAAAGCAATACCATAATTTGACAAGAACAGACCATGGGCACGGTACAGTCCCAAAGTCTCTCGAAAGTCCCATCATCTCATGCAGACAGTAAACCTCCAGCACCGCAAACTTGCGGATGCCGCATCCCGGTAGCATCCAACCACAGTCTGACTCCGAGTCCGTCCGAAAACTCCGAGCCTCCGACCAGTTCTCCGACACCGATGCACCGAGCATCATCTCTGCCGAGCGCTTTGACCCCTGCCCCGGCAACAGGCAATAGGCAAGGCCGAAGACTTGGGGCCTTCCCTCTGGAGATTCTCGATCGCACAGTAGCAGCGGCAGCGAAGCAGGCATTTCAGGAGTTTCTCCAGATGTTCCTCCGTGCTTCTTCACGTCTGTCTCTATCAAATCAGGATTGTGCATGGCATCCTACTTCACAGAAACGATATCAATTTGGAACGGCTGCGCACGCTGCGTCGCGTCGCCATCTTCTCTTCCTTCCTCCTCATGGGTGCAGTTTACTGTCTAAAGGTGATCATTGAGACAAGACAGTACCTACTCTGATGTCTGAGGCATCCACCTCCACAATGAAGGGAAGGTCTGGGTAAGGAGAAACCAGATGGGAGCTGCAGTAAACTGCTGTTTAAGCTCTGCAAAAGCAGCCTCCGCTTCAGTAGTCCAGACAAAAACACCCGCGGATTTCTTAGTTAGAGCAGTCAGTGGAGCTGAAGTTCCTGATGAACTTCTGGTGGAAGTTAGCCAACCCCAGGAGTCATTGGACCTGTTTGATATTGAATGGTGGTGACCGTTTTCTGACTGCCTGGGTCTTGGTAGGGTCCATCTCAGGATTACCATTAGAGATAATGGAACCCAAAAATGAAACAGTCGTCACATGAAACTTGGACTTCTTCAACTTGACACAAAGTCCATGGCACAATAGAATGTCCCTGACATAAGTGACGTCCTCCTCATAGACTTTGAGAAGATTAGGATAGATGTAGGCATACTTATGGAGAGTATCCCGGAGCACATCGTTTATAAAGGCTTAGAAAACAGCTGGGGCACTCACAATGCCAAAGGGCATAACCTGGTACTCGTAGTGCCCTGTCCGTGTATTGAATGCATTTCCAATCATTGCGCTCCCTCATATGGATAAGATTGTAGGTAATCTGGGGGTCTAATTTTGTGAATACTTTTGCCCTTTGGAGTATTTCAAAAATTGTATAAGAGGAAGAGAAAGGAAGTAGCTATTCTTGGTTGTCATGCAGTTTAATCCCCTGTAATCAATGCATGGCCACAGGTTCCATCTTTCTTTTGTATGAAGAAGAAAGCCGCACCGGTGGGTAAGGTGGAGGGAGGAATGAAGTCTGTGGCAAGAGCTTCCCTTATATGCTCCATAGAGCTTTTCTCTGGGCCTGAGAGTGCGTATAAATGACCCGGCAGAGGGCAGGTATATGGTACAGTCGTAGGGTCAGTGTGGTGGAAGAGTTGAAGCCTTCCCCTTGCTGAGGACCTCCTCTAAGTCCTTGCAAACAGAGGGGCTTCGACAGTTTGGGTGTTGCCATCTCTTCTGGTCCATCCTTCGAGGATAACTCTTGAGACCTGTTTGGTGATGGGTGATTTGATGTGCACCAGAGTCTCTCTCTGAGCTCCAAGTTCATCTATGGAAACAGAGGCCAAATCAGAGACCGACTCCCCATCTGTGTCCACAGGCAACGTTAGTGAGGTGTTACAGAGAGTTCTTGCATCTCTGGGAACAGGCTTCAAGGATCGGGGTAAAGGTGTTTTTGCCTTCCTTGAGACCTTCAGCTTAGTGGTAAGTCTCCCAGACTGCTCGGCCATCTCCTTGGTCCTCTCCTGACCTAGAGGTTCCCTTTCGTTAGATCCTGTGGGATTCTGACTAGACTGCATCAGGACCTGCACTGTCCCACTGGCCAAAACTGGCTTGTCTGCTCTTGAGGACTGGACTAGGTCTCCAGAAGGTCTCAGGTTCCCTTGCACTGAAGCCTGACCCGTTACAGGTTGTTAGTCACTGGAGAGTCTGGGTGTTGGAACACCATGCTGTAAACAAAGCCTTTTATAATGACGAGACCAAGCAATGATTCCCCCCTCTCTCTAATCCACAGATGGGTTACGCTCGGGCAGCCAAGGGTACCCACAGATCAGGGGTATGTGTGGAGAGTCAGTAATGTCTTCCACATGATCCTCTGGCCTCATCTGCAACCCCACATTCTGTTGCTCGATCTTCCCGGAACCTAGCGGTCGGCTGTCCAAGACAGTAGTGGGCAACGACTGGCGCAGCTCTCACAGCGGCATGTCAAGTGGGCGGGTGGTTTCTAAACCCAGAAAATTGCCTGTTGCCCCTGAGTCCTCAAAAGCCTTCACCTGCCTCAGGTCCTTACCCCAAGTAAACTCCGCCTTCAGCATGAAACCAGAATCCACGGGGTTGGACGTAATGGCTGCTACCGTCAGTCCTCCTGATGTTGAACAGACTTAGCAGTCCCCCGGGCGGCTGCAGCTTCAGGCATTCGGTCCGCAGGTGACCTGCTTCCCTGCAGTAAAAGCAGCAACCTTGAAATTGAAATAGCTTTATTGTCATTGCATAGTACAATTTGTCATGCAACAATACAGCGAAAATGAGTTTGCAATACTGATGCCAGGACCTCTCATGGGCGGGGAGTCCGGTGCAACCGATCTGCATGGGTCTGACTGGATCTTGAGCAGGCGCTGAGTTGGTCATTGGCTCGAGGTTGGTGAGTGAAACTGTGATGAATAGGGACCAGGCTCGGACCAGTTCTCTTTGACCTCCTGAAGTGGTCCCACTTTCACTCTGTCAGACGATTACTGAGACGTATAGACTGGTTGATGAAAACCTCTAAGTTCTCTGCTGGCTCTCTCAAGGTGAGGGTGTCCTTCAGTTCATCTCAGAGTCTGTGGCGGTATAGCATGGCCAAGGCCTCCCGTTGGCTGGCTCCGGCCGGGTAATGAATCACCATGAAGTCCTCCAAATCTGTGCAGAACTCTGACCTATGTTCCCCATGTGTGGGGCCCAGGCCAGGGCTCTCCCAGTCAGGAGAGAGATAACGAAGGCCACTTTTCCATGCTCTGAGGGGAACTGGGACAGCTGAAGTTCAAAGACTAATGAGCATTGAATGGGGAAGCTGTGGCAAGAGCAAAAGTTGACCTATGGTGACCTGGAGGTGGTGAATCTCTAGGCTCTGTCTGGAAATATCTTTGGTGTGGCTGGTCACAGCAGGTGATAAACTCTGATACCCTGCTCTGTGCAGGTTGGCTCAATCGTACTGCGAGGACAGTCCTTGACGAGGATGGCTTGGACCCAAATGCTGGAGTGTCTGAGGCTACGACTGAGATACAGGCTGAAACTGGATCGAGAAATGAGCACAGAACAAACACTGGATGAAATCGCTAGTAAGGCTTACAACTGAGCACTGAACCACAGTTCAGACGTTCCTTAAATACTTGACACCCAAAAGATGAATAACAATTAGTGGAACGTCTTAAGCCCTTGAAGAGGCTGCTCTGACTATCTGTACTCTGGAGAATTAGAGCATTTAAATCTCGGAAGCAAGCACATTTGGGAGCACCTCATAACACTTTGCCGACAATGCTCCTAGTCAATGTTAGAAGTAGCGGGGAGGGAGACAACAGTAATCCTCTTGTCAGCTTTTACTGAATGGGATGTCAGTAACAGTGTGGTATGACAAATTAACTATAATCCAAAGAGACTGGCGAAGGTAAAGGGGAAATTTAGTGGATGGGGTGTTATAGTATGGCTCAGAAGCTCAGATTGGGCTTTGCATTCAGGTCCACAACCACTTGATTTTGGCAAACGTAAGAAAATCTGCAGAAGCTTCAAATCTGGAGCAACACACACAAAATGCTGGAGGAATGCAGCAAGTCAGGCAGCTTCTATGGAAATGAATAAACACAAGAGATTCTGCAGATGCTGGAAATCTGGAGCAACACACACAAAATGCTGGAGGAACTCAGCAGGTCAGGCAGCATCTATGGAGGGGAATAATCAGTTAATGCTTCGGGCCAAGACATTCCATTGACGGTACATGGTATCTGCTACTGCTCTCGACCTGCTATGTGAAAAGATATACCGCTGAGCTTTTCAAAACAGTGTTCCTTTAGGGTAATCTGTGGAACACAGACAAAGTGCTGGAGAAACTCAGCAGGCCGTGCAGCATCTCTGGAAATGAGTAAACAGTTGATGGTTCGGGCTGAAACTTTTCCTGAGGACTGGAAGGTAAAGGGGAAGATGCCAGAATAAAAAGGTTGGAGGGGAGGGGAAGGACGACTAGCTGGAAGGTGATAGGTGAAGTCAGGTGGGTGGGAAAAGTAAAGGAGTGGAAAAGAAGGAATTTGATAGGAGGCTAGACCATGGGAGAAAGGGAAGAAAGGGAAAGATGGTTGGCCACTGAGAAATTCTGCTTTTCATAGTCATTGTCATAGTCATACTTTATTGATCCCGGGGGAAATTGGTTTTTGTTACAGTTGCACCATAAATATTAAATAGTAATAAAACCATAATTAGTTAAATAGTAATATGTAAATTATGTCAGTAAATTATGAAATAAATCCAGGACCAGCCTGTTGTCTCAGGATGTCTGACCCTCCAAGGGAGGAGTTGTAAAGTTTGATGGCCACAGGCAGGAATGACTTCCTATGATGCTCTGTGTTGCATCTCGGTGGAATGAGTCTCTGGCTGAATGTGCACCTGTGCCCACCCAGTACATTATGTAGTGGGTGGGAGACATTGTCCAAGATGGCATGTGACTTAGACGGCATCCTCTTTTCAGACACCACCGTCAGAGAGTCCAGTTCCATCCCAACAACGTCACTGGCCTTACGGATGAGTTTGTTGATTCTGTTGGTGTCTGCTACCCTCAGCCTGCTGCCCCAGCACACAACAGCAAACATGATAGCACTGGCCACCACAGACTCGTAGAACATCCTCAGCATCGTCTGGCAGATGTTATAGGACCTCAGTCTCCTCAGGAAATAGATGGAGCAAGTGGAGCAAGATCTTTCGAAGTATGGCTATAAGGTCATTCAAAATGAGATGATAAAAAATTCCAGCACTATCTTCTCACTTATTAGAAAGAATATCAATGTGCGTGGATAAAAATGTGACAAGACTTTATGGTGGCTACATTGGCAGTGAAGCCATAAGAGAGAATTTCATGGAGCCATGGAGCATGAAAGCAAACTCTTTGGTCCACAGAAACAGCAGATCATGCTGGGAAATCCAAAAGGGAGCTTCACAGCTATTTGACAAGAAAAAAATTAATAGAGTGAAAGGGAGGGAGAGGGAGAAGGAGAGGGGGAGAGGGGGAGGAGAGGAAGAGAGAGAGGGAGTGAGGGAGAAGGAGGGAGGGAGAGAGAGTGTGTATGTGAGGGAGAGAATGAAAGAAAGAGAGGGGGGAGAGAGGGGATGAGAGAGAAAGAGAGGGAGAGAGAGAGAGAGGAAAAGAGGGCGAGACACAGGAAACAGAGGGGAGCTATGGGACTTCTGTATTAGGATTTGGAGAGAAATGACATCTTTCAGTGCCGCACAGGACTTGTGGATCAAACACAACAAATTACATTTGCTAATCATTCCAGTACAAAGTTGGAAGATAGAAATGGACTGAACCACCAATGACCATGGCTCACCAATCAGTCAGTCTCTGTGCCCTCAGAAAGAGAGAGGAGAGAGAGAGGGAGGTTAGTGGTTGAGAAGTGGTAAACAGAATGATCTTCCTATTAGCAGAGAACATAGTTTAAAGGTGAAGAACAAAAGATAGGAGGAAAAATGTGTTTACACAAAGTTATCATGATCGGGAGCTCATTCTTAAAAACAGTCAAAACAGAAGCAATCACAGTGTTTAAGTAATGCTTTAGGCAGTCTTAAACAGTCTGGGTCATGCTATTTTCTCGCTGCTGCCATTGGGAAGGAGGTAAGGAAGCCTTATGTCCCACACCACCAGGTCCAGGAACTGTTATTACCCTTCAACCATCAGGCCCCTGAACCAGTGTGGATAACCTGACTCACCTAACACAGAACTGATTCCACAACCTATGGACTCACCTTCAAAGATTCTACAACTCCTGGTCTCAGTATTATTTATTTGTATTTATTTATGTTTTATTAATATTATTACGTGTTCCTTTCTTGTATTTGTACAGTTTATCTTCTTTTGACATTGGTGGTTTGTTTGTCAGTCTGTGTGTAGTTTTTCATTGATTTCACTGTATCTCTTCACCCTACTATGAATGCCTGCAAGAAACGGAATCTCAGGGTAGTGTATGGTGACATACACATAGTGGCCACTTTTTTAGGTACACCTGTACATCTGCTCGTTAATGCAATCCAATCAGCCAATCATGAGGCAGCAATTCAATGTATAAAAGCAGGCAGACTTGGTCAAGAAGTTCAGTTGTCATTCAGGCCAAACATCCGAATGGGGAAGAAATATGATGTAAGTGACTTTGACCATGGAATGATTGTTGGTGCCAGATGAGATGGTTTGAGTATTTCAGAAACTGCTGATCCACTGGGATTTTCATGCACAGCAGAATCTAGAGTTCACAGAGAATGGTGTGAGAAACCATAAAAAAAATCCAGTGAGTGGCAGTTCTGTGGGTGAAAATGCTTTGTTATTGAGAGAGGTCAGAGTAGAATGACCAGAATGGTTCAAGCTGACAGGAAAGTGACAGTAACTCACATAACTCACAGGAGCATCTCTGAGCACGCAACACATCAAACCTTGAAGTGTAAACATAAAATACTCTGCAGATGCTGGGGTCAAAGCAACACCCGCAACACGGTGGAGGAACTCAGCAGGTCAGGCAGCACCCGTGGAAATGATCAGTCAATGTTACGGGCCGGAAGGGTCCTGATGAAGGGTTCTGGCCCGTAACGTTGACTGATCGTTTCCTCAGGTGCTGCCTGACCTGCTGAGTTCCTCCACTGTGTAAACCTTGAAGTGGATGGGCTACAGCAGCAGGAGGTCAGGAACATACACTCAGTGGCTACTTTGTCAGGTACAGGAGGTACGCAGGAATGTGGCCACTGAATCTATACGTACTTTAATAATAAGTTTACTTCGTACTTTTAAAATATTGCCAGCTGCAGCAAAAATAATTTTGTGACCGTTAAGAAAGAGTAGGGTAAAAGGGCTGAATGGATGACTGTACAAAAGCTGAAATAGTATCAAAGAACCGAATGGTTGCCTTCTGCACCATGACTATTCATTACTTCTGCCGTAGCAGCTGCAGTGTCAGTCAAGGGCTTGAGCTTGTGCTGATGCAAGCAGACTTAGATTTGTTTTGTGCACGCAGGGCCTACTATCAGTTACCATGCCAAAAGGAGCCTTGCTTTCAAAGAATCGCAAGTGCGGCTGAAGATGTTCGAACATTTCATCCTCTTTATAACGTCTCTTGCCTTGCAGGAGAGAAACTACAGCATTCCGTGCCGCTGCTCAAAGACTCCTTTGTGCCCACGTTGGCATTATAAGCACCTTGTTTCCTTTCCATTTACATTGCCTCACAGCAGGGTCAATGTCCCTCCTCATTCATTCACCACGATTCTGTTGATTCAACACCATTCACCACACAACCAGAATTGTTTACATCCGGCCACATACTAATCCCCAACCCCCGCCCCCCACCCACTCCCACCATCCCAATCCACCATTCCATTGAAGGATCTGAACCATTTACAACTGTCTGAAAGAAACGGCGTTTTCAATCTGTTCTGAGCTATTTCTCAGCACCACACTACAGGATGTACTAGGATGACCCAAGCTGCCCTTTGGTCTGACAATGAGGTGAACTTGACCTATGGAAATATGAGGGTGTACAACTATGCCTTGCCACACTGCATTACCAGGCTTAACTGTTGTTTGTGCTCACCACTGACTGCCGCCTCTGTTGATTTTCCTGGCTTCAAGACTGACATGAAGTTGTAAAGAATTTTTTTGGAAAGGACTCCTGGAAAACTCCTGTGACAAGTATTCAGACATTTGAGAAGATCATGAATTTTAAGAAAATAAATCAATTCAGTGGCTACATTATGAGGTATCTTTTGTACTAATAAAGTGTACACTGAGGGTACGTTTGTGGTCTTCTGCTGCTGTAGCCCATCCACTTCAAGGTTCAAAGTGTTGTGCATTCAGAGATGCTCTTCAGCATACCACTGTTGTAACCTGTAGTTATTTAAATTATTGGTACCTTCAGTAAGCTCGAACAAGTCTTGCCTTTCAATTCTGACCTCTCTCATTAAGAAAGCATATTCACCCACAGAACAGTTTTTTTTTTGTTTTTTGCACCATTGTTTGTAAGCTCTAGAGACAGTTATGAGTGAAAATCCCTGGAGATGGCTGAAAGAAGATTTTAGCTGGAAGCTTAATGTCCAAGGATACACATTGTATCAAAAAGATAGGCGGGAAGGCAGAGGGGGTGGCGTGGCCCTTGCTAAAAAATGAAATTAAATCATTCAAAAGGTGACTAGGGGTTGGAAGGTGTTGAATTGTTGTGGATAGAGCTAAGGAACTGCAAGGGTAAAAGGACCCTGATGGGAGTTGTATACAGACCCCCAAACAGTAGTAAGGATGTGGTGTACAAATCAGACTTCAGCTGTCTTCACTGTGGTAAGACACGAGCAGTATGGTGGGAATTCCAGGTGTCATGGGTCAGAAGTGTGTGAAGTTACCATTACTAGAGAGAAGGTTCTTGGCAAACTGAAAGGTCTGAAGGTAGGTAAGTCACCTGGACCAGATGGACTACACCCCAGGGTTCTGAAAGAGGTGGCTGAAGAGATTGTGGAGGCATTCATAATCATCTTTCAAGAAACACAAGATTATGAAATGGTTCTGGACGACTGGAAAATTGCAAATATCATTGCACTCTTCAAGAAGGGATAGAGGCAGAAGAAAAGAAATTATAGGCCAGTTAGTCTGACCTCAGTGATTGGGAAGATGTTGGAATTGTTTGCTAAGGATGTGGTTTCGGGATACTTGGAGGCACATGATAAAATAGACCAAAGTCAGCGTGGTTTCCTCAAGGGAAAATCTTGCCTGACAAATCTGTTGGAATTCTTTGAAGAAATACCAAGCAGGATAGACAAAGGAGGATCAGTTGATGTTGTGTACTTGAATTTTCAGAAGACCTTTGACAAGGTGCCACACATGAGGCTGCTTAACAAGTTACAAGCTCAGGGTATTACAGGGCAGATTCTAGCAGGGATAAAGCAGTGGCTGATTAGCAGGAGGCAAAGAGTGGGAATAAAGGGAGCCTTTTGTGGTTGGCTGCTAGTAACTAGAGGTGTTCCACAGTATCTGTGTTGGGACCAATTCTTTTTACATTATACGTCAATGATTTGGATGATGGAATTGATGGCTTTGTTGCAAAGTTTGTAGACAGTATGAAGATAGGTGGAGGGGTAGGTAGTTTTGAGGAAATAGGGAGTCTACAGAAGGACTTAGACAGATTATGATAATGGGCAAAGAAGTGCAGATGGAATACATTATCATTATGGTCGAACATTTTGGTAGAAGAAATGAAAGGGTTGACTATTTTCTAAAAAGAGTGAAAATACAAAAATCTGAGGTGCAAAGGGATTTAAAGGTCCCTGTGCAGGATTCCATAAAGGTTAATTTGCAAGTTGAGTCTGTGGGGAGGAAGGCAAATAGGATGTTAGCATTTATTTCAAGACTAGAATATAAAAACAAAGATGTAATGTTGAGACATTATAAAGCACTGGTGAGGCCTCTCTTGGAATATTGTGAGCAGTTTTAGGCCCCTTATCTTAGAAAGGGTGTGCTGAAACTGGAGGGGGTTCAAAGGAGGTTCAAGAAAATGTTTCCAGGATTTGTCATATGAAGAGCGTTTGATGGCTCTGGGCCTGTATTCACTTGAATTTAGAAGAATAAAGGGTGACCTAATTGAAACCTATCAAATGGTGAAAGGCCTTAATCAAATGGATGTGGAGAGGATGCTTCTTATGATGGGTGAGTCCAAGACCAGAGGGCACAGCCTGAAAATAGTGGGGCATTCTTTTAGAATGGAAATGAAGAGGAATTTCTTTAACCAGAGAGTGGTGAATATGTGGAATTTGTTGCCACAGGCAGCTGTGGAATCCAAGTCTTTATGTATCTTTAAGGCAGAGGTTGATAGATTCTTGATTGGTCATGGTATGAAGGGATACGGGGAGAAGGCTGGAGGTTGGGGCTGAGAGGAAAACTGGATCAGCCATGATGAAATAGTAGAGCAGACTCGATGGGCCAAATGGCTAAATTCTCCTCCTATACCTTATGGAGAGCAACAGTGTCTAAGGTACTGAAATCAACCTGTCTGGCACTGACATAGAAATATAGAAACATAGAAAATAGGTGCAGGAGTAGGCCATCCGGCCCTTCGAGCCTGCACCACCATTCAGTACGATCATGGCTGATCATCCAACTCAGAACCCCGCCCCAGCCTTCCCTCCATACCCCCTGACCCCTGTAGCCACAAGGGCCATATCTAACTCCCTCTTAAATATAGCCAATGAACTGGCCTCAACTGTTTCCTGTGGCAGAGAATTCCACAGATTCACCACTCTCTGTGTGAAGAAGTTTTTCCTAATCTCGGTCCTAAAAGGATTCCCCTCTATTCTCAAACTGTGGCCCCTCGTTCTGGACTTCCCCAACATCGGGAACAATCTTCCTGCATCTAGCCTGTCCAATCCCTTTAGGATTTTATACGTTTCAATCAGATCCCCCCTCAATCTTCTAAATTCCAACGAGTATAAGCCTAGTCGATCCAGTCTTTCATCATATGAAAGTCCTGCCATCCCAGGAATCAATCTGGTGAACCTTCTTTGTACTCCCTCTATGGCAAGGATGTCTTTCCTCAGATTAGGGGACCAAAACTGCACACAATACTCCAGCTGTGGTCTCACCAAGGCCTTGTACAACTGCAGTAGTACCTCCCTGCTCCTGTACTCGAATCTTCTTGCTATGACTGCCAGCATACCATTCGCCTTTCTCACTGCCTGCTGTACCTGCATGCCCACTTTCAATGACTGGTGTATAATGACACCCAGGTCTCGTTGCACTTCCCCTTTTCCTAATCGGCCACCATTCAGATAATAATCTGTTTTCCTATTTTTTCCACCAAAGTGGATAACCTCACATTTATCCATATTAAATTGCATCTGCCATGAATTTGCCCACTCACCCAACCTATCCAAGTCACCCTGCATCCTCTTAGCATCGTCCTCACAGCTAACACTGCCGCCCAGCTTCGTGTGATCCGCAAACTTGGAGATGCTGCATTTAATTCCCTCATCCAAGTCATTAATATATATTGTAAACAACTGGGGTCCCAGCACTGAGCCTTGTGGTACCCCACTAGTCACCGCCTGCCATTCTGAAAAGGTCCCGTTTATTCCCACTCTTTGCTTCCTGACTGCTAACCAATTCTCCATCCACATCAATACCACACCCCCAATACTGTGTGCTTTAAGTTTGCACACTAATCTCCTGTGTGGGACCTTGCCAAAAGCCTTTTGCAAATCCAAATATACCACACCCACTGGTTCTCCCCTATCCACTCTACTAGTTACATCCTCAAAAAATTCTATGAGATTCGTCAGACATGATTTTCCTTCCACAAATCCATGCTGACTTTGTCCGATGATTTCACCACTTTCCAAATGTGCTGTTATCACATCTTTGATAACCGACTCTAGCATTTTCCCCACCACCGATGACAGGCTAACCGGTCTATAATTCCCCGGTTTCTCTCTCCCTCCTTTTTTAAAAAGTGGGGTTAAATTAGCCACCCTACAATCCTCAGGAACTAGTCCAGAATCTAAAGAGTTTTGAAAAATTATCACTAATGCATCCACTATTTCTTGGGCTACTTCCTTAAGCACTCTAGGATGCAGACCATCTGGCCCTGGGGATTTATCTGACTTCAATCCCTTCAATTTACCTAACACCACTTCCCTACTAACATGTATTTCGCTCAGTTCCTCCATCTCACTGGACCCTCTGTCCCCTACTATTTCCGGAAGATTATTTATGTCCTCCTTAGTGAAGACAGAACCAAAATAGTTATTCAATTGGTCTGCCATGTCCTTGTTCCCCATGATCAATTCACCTGTTTCTGTCTGTAGGGGACCTGCATTTGTCTTAACCAAAGCCACTTAGATCACAGTAGTGTAGTGTTAGCACAACATTTTACAGAACCAGTGATCTGAGTGCAGTTCCTGCCACCGCCTGCCAGGAGTTTGTACGATCTCCCTGTGTGTTATCTCTGGGTGCGCCCGTTTCCTTCCACGTTCCAAAGATGTACCACTTGGCAGGTTGATTGGTCAAGGTAAATTGTCCTGTGATTGGACTAAGATTAAATCAGAAGATTGCTGGGCAGTGCACTGTGTCTCAGCACCAAATAATCTGCAGATGCTGGGGTCAAAGCAACATTCACAACACGCTGGAGGAACTCAGCAGGTCGGGCAGCATCCGTGGAAAAGATCAGTTGACGTTTTGGGCTGGAACCCTTCGTCAGGACTGTAGAAGGAAGGGGCAGAGGCCCTATAAAGAAGGTGGGGGGAGGGTGGGAAGGAGAAGGCTGGTAGGCTCCAGGTGAAAAACCAGTAAGGGGAAAGATAAAGGGGGGCGGGAGGGGAGACAGGGAGGTGATAGGCAGGAAAGGTGAAGAAAGAATAAGGGAAAACACAATGGGTGTAGAAGAAGGGAGGTGATAGGCAGCGGGGGGGGAGGGGTAGAGTGACATAGGGATGGGGAAGGGAGGGGGAGAGAATTACTGGAAGTTGGAGAATTCTATGTTCATACCAAGGGGCTGGAGACTACCCAGATGGTATGTGAGGTGTTGCTCCTCCAACCTGAGTTTAGCCTCATCATGGCAGTAGAAGAGGCCATGTATGGACATAGGGAACATTAAAGGGAACATTAGGGGGGGCTTCTTCACACAGAGAGTGGTGGGAGTATGGAATGAGCTGCCAGACGAGGTGGTAAATGCGGGTTCTTTTTTAACATTTAAGAATAAATTGGACAGATACATGGATGGGAGGTATATGGAGGGATATGGTCCGTGTGCAGGTCAGTGGGACTAGGCAGAAAATGGTTCGGCACAGCCAAGAAGGGCCAAAAGGCCCGTTTCTGTGCTGTAGTTTCTATGGTTCTATGGTTCTATATCTGAATGGGAGTGGGAAGCAGAGTTGAAGTGGGTGGATGTAGAGGAGGCCGCACCGGGAGCACCGGATGCAATAGATGACCCCAACAGACTCACAAGTGAAGTGTTGCCTCAGTTGGAACATCGGTGAAACCTGACGCAGACTGGGGGACCGCTTCGTCGAGCACCTCCACTCCATCCGCCAAAACAGACAGGATCTCCCAGTAGCCACCCACTTCAGCTCTGCTTCCCACTCCCATTCAGATATGTCCATACATGGCCTCCTCTACGGCCATGATGAGGTTAAACTCAGGTTGGAGGAGCAACACCTCATATACTGTCTAGGTAGTCTCCAGCCCCTTGGTGTGAACATAGAACTCTCCAACTTCCGGTAATTCCCTCCCCCTCCCTTCCCCTATCCCTATGTCACTCTGCCCCCTCCCCCAGCTGCCTATCACCTCCCTCATGGTTCCGCCTCCTCCTACTACTCATTGTGTTTTCCCCTATTCCTTCTTCACCTTTCCTGCCTATCACCTCCCTGCTTCCCCTCCCCAACTCCTTTATCTTTCCCCTTACTGGTTTTTCACCTGGAACCTACCAGCCTTCTCCTTCCCACCCTCCCCCCACCTTCTTTATAGGGCCTCTGCCCCCTCCCCCTTCAGTCCTGACGAAGGGTTCCGGCCCAAAACATTGACTGTTCATTTCCATGGATGCTGCCCGACCTGCTGAGTTCCTCCAGCGTGTTGTGAGTGTCACTGTATCTGAATAAGTTCATAAATAGATCACATTTCCTCACTATTCGGATCTTTGGACTGAACAGCAACTTAACCTCTTGACCATGTCTGCACGATTTTATGCATTGAGTTGCTGTCACGTGATTGGCTGATCAGATATTTGCTAACAAGTGGATTTACAGGTGCATCTATTAAAGTGGCCACTGAGTGGGGGCAGGTTTCTGTTTCAGTACTAGTACAAGACTTAGATAGAATGGATGTGGAGAGGATGTTTCCTATGGTGGGGGAGTCCATGACCTGAGGGTGCAGCCTCAGAATAGAGGGACATCCTTTTAGAACAGGGATGAGGAGGAATTTCTTTAGCCAGAGGGTGATAAATCTGTGGAATTCATTGCCCATAGTCAGCTCTGGAGGCCAGGTTATTATGTATACTTAAAGTGGAGGTTGATAGGTTCGTGGTTAGTAAGGGTGTCAAAAGGTGCGGGGACAAGGCTGGAGAGTGGGGTCAGAGGAATAATAAATCAGCCATGATGGAATGGTGGAGTAGACCTGATGGACTGAATGGTCTCATCCTTCACCTATTGTCTTATGGTGAAGTTGTATTTATGAAGCACATTTAGTACAATAGAATACTCCCAAAGGAACATACTCTGTGGACAAGAATCACTGCTAAGGGTAACAGATCAAAGCTAACACACACAAAATGCTGGAGGAACTCAGGTGGTCAGGCAGCATCTATGAAAAGGAATAAAGAGAGTCAATGTTTTGGGCCAAGATCCTTCATCAGGATTGGAAGGGATAGGAGATGTAGCCATAAGGAGAGGAGAAGATGGCGGCGTGACGCAGCTCGCAGCGGCCACTCCGGTGGTGATGTCTGTTATTTGTCAAGTAGGGTGCCGTGCACAATCCCGATTTGATGGAGACGGATGTGAGAGCACGGAGGAACATCTGGTGAAACTTCTGAAATGCTGCTTCGCTGCTGCTGCTACTGTGTGATCTTGAATCTCTGGAGGGGAAGGCCCCGAGTCCTCGGCTTTGCTTGTTGCTCGGTGGCCGGGGTGGGGTCAAAGCGCTCGGCAGAGGATGGTGCTCGGTGCCGAAGGGCTGGTCGGAGGCTTGAAGTTTTCGGACGGACTCAGAGTCCGCTGCGGTCAGGTGCTTCCAGTGGTGCAGCACCGGCAAGTTTGCGGCACTTGGAAGTTCATGGCAGGGAGAGTTTCCTCCTTCTACCATCTGCATGAGATGCTGAGTCTATCGGGACTTTTAAGACTTTTTTTTACCGTGCCCATGGTCTGCTCTTTATCAAATTACGGTATTGCTTTGCACTGTTGTAACTATCTGTTAGAATTATTTGGTTTTGTCAGTTTTAGTCTTGGTTTGTCCTGTGTTTCTGTGATATCATTGTGGAGGAACATTGTATCATTTTTAATGCATGCATTTCTAAATGACAATAAACAAGGACTGAGTGTCCTCATAATCTAATCTAATAAAAAAAGGCAAGTGGGAAAAGGGGAAGAAGTACAAGCTAGAAGGAGATAGGTGAAGCCATGTGGGTGAGGGAGGGGGATGAAGTAAAAAGCTGGAGGTGATAAGTGGAAGAGGTAAAGGGCTTAAAGGGGACTTTTAAAGTATGAGAAGTGGAGAGCATTTGGGTTTGACAGCAGAATACCATGTTGCTTGTGGTAGGTTACGTGCATCCACGTGCCCTCATTTAACATTGAACACATCTATATGGAGTGCTGTCGCAGGAAAGCAACATCCATCATCAAGGACCCCTACCACCCAGGCCATGCTCTCTTTTCACTGCTACCATCAAGAGGAAGGTACAGGAGCCTCAGGACTCACATCACCAGGTTCAGGAACCGTTATTACCCCTCAAACATCAGGCTCCTGAACCAAAGGAGATAACTTGACTCCACTTCACTTGTCCCATCACTGAACTGCTCCCTCAGCCTGTGGACTCACTTTCATCCCACGTTCCCGATATTTATTGCTTATTATTTCCTTTTCCGTTTTGTATTTACACAGTTTGTCGTCTTTTGTACATTGATTTTTTGTCCGTTCTGTTGGGTGTGGTCTATTGTGTTTTTTGTATTTACTGAGTATGTCTTTTAGAAAGCGAATCTCAGGGTTGTACATGGTAATACATATGTACTTCGATAACAAATTTACTTCGAACATGGATGAAAATTTAGTTTTATTTCTCACATGTACATTGAAATACAGGGTGAAATGTGTCGCTTTGTGCAGGGTCTGACCCGGCCTGAGGATTGTCTCGACAGCCGACCCAGCCTGAGAGCTGTGCTGGGACCAGGCTTCCAGCACCACCATAGCACGCCCACATATATCCTTGGAACGTGGCCGGAAGCAGGAGCTTTCGGAAGAAACCCACAAAGTTACAGGGAGAACTTACAAACTCCTGACAGTCAGCGGTGGGAATTGAACCCCAGTCACTGTTCGCTGGTACTGCAGAGTTACTAGCATATTGTGAGTGTTGCTTTGACCCCAGCATCTGCAGATTATTTTGTGTTTACTGTGTGTAACCGGTGGACAGGCACAAGTTACTCTGTGGTACCCGGTAGACAGACACAAGTTACTATGTGGTGCCAACGGACAGGCACAAGTTACTGTGTGGTACTGACGGACAGACACAAGTTACTGTGTGGTACCGATGGACAGACTCAAGTTACTGTGTGGTACCGACGGACAGGCACAAGTTACTGTGAGGTACCGACGGACAGGCACAAGTTATTGTGTGGTACCGACGGACAGACACAAGTTACTGTGTGGTACCGACGGACAGACACAAGTTACTGTGTGGTACCGACGGACAGACATAAGTTACTGTGTGGTACCGATGGACAGACACAAGTTACTGTGTGGTACCGACGGACAGACATAAGTTACTGTGAGGTACCGACGGACAGACACAAGTTACTGTGTGGTACCGATGGACAGACTCAAGTTACTGTGTGGTACTGACGGACAGACGCAAGTTACTCAATGAACTCCCAATTGCTCCTTCTCTATTTTAAACAGTCATGGACTAGAACCTCTGAGAAGTCAGTAGTAATGTTGTATTTTTCCAAGGAAGCCTTGAATCTCCTCTGTCCACCTCCGCCTCTCTTAGAGGTCAAAGCAGAGAGTTCATTTCTGGAGCTGGTTGTCAGGGTTTCAAAGTGACCTTCCCATTCAGGCTGTCAATAATGAAGACACACACACATATAAACATACACACACACACACACACACACACACACACACACACAGACACACACACACCCAGACCCACACACAATAAGTTGTGCTCATTTCCCCAATTTCAGAAATGGAGGCCTATCTCCGATGTATACACCCCTACTAAATGCAATTAACACTAATTGATATAATTGAGACCGATACAATCAACGTAAGACAGTATGAGATCACCTGCTCTACCCTGTCTAGTATTTACAAATAATTACAGTCAGTGACTGAGTCAATATGCAATTGCCTTTACAGTTTCATATCACCCTCCTGATCTCCTGTTGCAATTGAGGGACATCTCGGGTGAACCCACCTTAAATCTTATTCCCTATTAACATGCCATTGTCTTCATCAGGTCAGTTCACTTACAGGCAGAATTAGGTCCATGGACTGAGAGAAATACAGCATAAACTCACAGCCTAACAAATTCAACCATAAATATATCATGCAAGGTCCTTTTGACATCACTTGTTCTCTGGAAAGGCAGGGGGCACGTGAACACTTGATTCTCCTCAAGTCACACTGCACCCAGACTTAAAGATACTTTGCCAATTCTTTACCTAATTCCTGGACAAACATCATCTCAACAGGTGTAGCAAGCCAGGAATGGCCTATTACCACCTGCTCAAGGATAGGGAATATAGGGAAAGAACTCTGTTGGGAGTATTGTTGTTAGTGAAGTGCTTTAGCCTGCCATCTGTAAGATTGGGTTCACTTCCTGCCACTGTTTCTCAGGAGTTCATGACCAAATGTGTCTCCTCTGGATGCTCCAGTTTCTGCCCACATTCTAATGCCACACTGGTGTTGTTTGACGGGTCGTGGGCACGCGGTGTTGGTGCCGGAAGCATGCCAGCACTTACAGGTTGCACACAGTTCAAGCCTGATGCAAGCAACATGTTTCACTGTGTGTTTAATGTTTCAATGTACATGGAACAAATAAAGCTAATCTATAATTCTTTAAAGTCAAATAAGTGTGAGGAAGTAAGCGATTTTTTTCCTATTAATATTCAGAATAGTATTTCAATGCTTCTGACTCTTCTCTTTCCTACTAAGTTATTGATAAGTTCTTGATTAGTAAAGATGTCAAAGGTTACAGGAAGAAGGTAGGAAAGTAGGGTTGAGAGGGAAAATAAATTAGCCATGATTGAATGGTAGAATGAAATTGAGGGACTGAATGGCCTACTTGTGTTCCTATATTTTATGGTCTTAAGGGTTATCCAACCCTACAAGCTGACATCATAAATAACCCCTTCAAGTGCCATCACTAGGGCTTGTGTTACGGATGTTACCATCAGGTAGGAGATTTTTGGGGTGGCATGGTAGTGTAGTGGACAGAACAACACTCTGCAGTACCAGCGAACAATTCCCACCGCTGACTGTCAGGAGTTTGTAAGTTCTCCCTGTAACTTTGTGGGTTTCTTCCGAAAGCTCCAGCTTCCGGCCACGTTCCAAGGATATATGTGGGCGTGCTATGGTGGTGCTGGAAGCCTGGTCCCAGCACAGCTCTCAGGCTGGGTCGGCTGTCGAGACAATCCTCAGGCCGGGTCAGACCCTGCACAAAGCGACACATTTCACCCTATATTTTAATGTACTTGTGAGAAATAAAAATAAATTTTCGTCCATGTTCAAAGTAAATTTGTTATCGAAGTACATATGTATCACCATGTACAACCCTGAGATTCGCTTTCTAAAAGACATATTCAGTAAATACAAAAAACACAATAGACCACACCCAACAGAACGGACAAAAAATCAATGTACAAAAGACGACAAACTGTGTAATTACAAAACGGAAAAGGAAACGATAAGCAATAAATATCGGGTCCCACACAGCAACTTGTGTCTGTCCGTCGGTACCACACAGTAATTTGTTTCCGCCTGTTGGTACCACACAGCAACTTGTGTCTGTCCATCGGTACCACACAGCAACTTGTGTCTGTCCATGAGTACCACACAGAAACTTGTGTCTGTTCACCTGTTACACACAGTAACTTGTGTCTGTCCGTCGGTACCACAGAGTAACTTGTGTCTGTCCGTCGATAAAACACAGCAACTTGTGTCTGTCGGTACCACACAGTAAATTGTGTCGTCCATCAGTACCACACAGCAACTTGTGTCTGTCCGTCGGTACCACACAACAACTTGTGTCTGTCCGTCGGTAGAACACAGTAACTTGTGTCTGTCCATTAGTACCACACAGTAACTTGTGTCTGTCCACCTGTTACACACGGTAACATGTGTCTGTCCGTCGGTACCACACAGCAACTTGTGTCTGTCCGTCAATACCACACAGTAACTTGTGTCTGTCCGTCAATACCACATAGTAACTTGTGTTTGTCCGTCGGTACCACACAGTTACTTGTGTCTGTCCGTCGGTACCACACAGTAACTTGTGCCTGTCCGTCGGTACCACACAGTAACTTGTTTCTGTCCGTCGGTACCACACAGCAACTTGTGTCTGTCCGTCGGTACCACACAGTAACTCGTGTCTGTCCGTCAGTACCACACAGTAACTCGTGTCTGTCTGTCAGTACCACACAGCAACTTGTGTCTGTCCGTCAGTACCGCACAGTAACTTCTTTCTGTCCGTCGGTACCACACAGCAACTTGTGTCTGTCCATCAGTACCACACAGCAACTTCTGTCTGTCCATCAGTACCACACAGCAACTTGTGTCTGTCCGTCGGTACCACACAACAACTTGTGTCTGTCCGTCGGTACAACACAGTAACTTGTGTCTGTCCATTAGTACCACACAGTAAATTGTGTCTGTCCACCTGTTACATACAGTAACATGTGTCTGTCCATCGGTACCACACAGCAACTTGTGTCTGTCCATCAATACCACACAGTAACTTGTGTCTGTCCGTCAATACCACATAGTAACTTGTGTCTGTCCGTCGGTACCACACAGCAACTTGTGTCTGTCGGTACCACACAGTAACTTGTGTCGTCCATCAGTACCACACAGCAACTTGTGTCTGTCCGTCGGTACCACACAACAACTTGTGTCTGTCCGTCGGTAGAAAACAGTAACTTGTGTCTGTCCATTAGTACCACACAGTAACTTGTGTCTGTCCACCTGTTAAACATGGTAACATGTGTCTGTCCGTCGGTACCACACAGTAACTTGTGTCTGTCCGTCAATACCACACAGTAACTTGTGTCTGTCCGTCAATACCACATAGAAACTTGTGTCTGTTCGTCGGTACCACACAGTAACTTGTGTCTGTCCATCAGTACCACACAGCAACTTCTGTCTGTCCGTCGGTACCACACAGTAACTTGTTTCTGTCCGTTGGTACCACACAGCAACTTGTGTCTGTCCATCAGTACCACACAGCAACTTGTGTCTGTCCGTCGGTACCACACAACAACTTGTGTCTGTCCGTCGGTACCACACAGTAACTTGTGTCTGTCCATTAGTACCACACAGTAACTTGTGTCTGTCCACCTGTTACACACGGTAACATGTGTCTGTCCGTCGGTACCACACAGCAACTTGTGTCTGTCCGTCAATACCACACAGTAACTTGTGTCTGTCCGTCAATACCACATAGTAACTTGTGTGTGTCCGTCGGTACCACAGAGTAACTTGTGTCTGTCCGTTGGTACCACACAGCAACTTGTGTCTGTCGGTACCACACAGCAACTTGTGTCTGTCCGTCGGTACCACACAACAACTTGTGTCTGTCCGTCGGTAGAACACAGTAACTTGTTTCTGTCCATTAGTACCACACAGCAACTTGTGTCTGTCCGTCAATACCACATAGTAACTTGTGTCTGTCCGTCGGTACCACACAGTAACTTGTGCCTGTCCGTTGGTACCACACAGTAACTGGTGTCTGTCCGTCGGTACCACACAGCAACTGTGTCTGTCCATCAGTACCACACAGCAACTTCTGTCTGTCCGTCGGTACCACACAGTAACTTGTTTCTGTCCGTTGGTACCACACAGCAACTTGTGTCTGTCCATCAGTACCACACAGCAACTTCTGTCTGTCTGTCGGTACCACACCTGTCCGTCAGTACCACACAGCAACTTGTGTCTGTCCGTCGGTAACACACAGTAACTTGTGTCTGTCTGTCTGACGGTACCAGACAGTAACTTGTGTCTGTCTGTCCGTCGGTACCACACAGCAACTTGTGTCTTTCCGTCGGTACCACACAGCAACTTGTGTCTGTCCGTCAGTCCACACAGCAACTTGTGTCTGTCTGTCTGTACCACACAGCAACTTGTGTCTGTCTGTTGGTACCACACAGTAACTTGTGTCTGTCCATTAGTACCAAAGAGTAACTTGTGTCTGTCCACCTGTTACACACGGTAACATGTGTCTGTCCGTCAGTACCACACAGCAACTTGTGTCTGTCTGTTGGTACCACACAGTAACTTGTGTCTGTCCATTAGTACCACACAGTAACTTGTGTCTGTCCACCTGTTACACACGGTAACATGTGTCTGTCCGTCGGTACCACACAGCAACTTGTGTCTGTCCGTCAGTACCACACAGCAACTTGTGTCTGTCTGTCGCTACCACACCTGTCCGTCAGTACCACACAGCAACTTGTGTCTGTCCGTCGGTCCCACACAGCAACTTGTGTCTGTCCGTCAGTACCGCACAGTAACTTCTTTCTGTCCGTCGGTACCACACAGCAACTTGTGTCTGTCCATCAGTACCACACAGCAACTTCTGTCTGTCCGTCGGTACCACACAGTAACTTGTTTCTGTCCGTTGGTACCACACAGCAACTTGTGTCTGTCCATCGGTACCACACAACAACTTGTGTCTGTCCGTCGGTACAACACAGTAACTTGTGTCTGTCCATTATTACCGCACAGTAACTTGTGTCTGTCCACCTGTTACACACGGTAACATGTGTCTGTCCATCGGTACCACACAGCAACTTGTGTCTGTCCATCAATACCACACAGTAACTTGTGTCTGTCCGTCAATACCACATAGTAACTTGTGTCTGTCCGTCGGAACCACACAGCAACTTGTGTCTGTCGGTACCACTCAGTAACTTGTGTCGTCCATCAGTACCACACAGCAACTTGTGTCTGTCCGTCGGTACCACACAACAACTTGTGTCTATCCGTCGGTAGAACACAGTAACTTGTGTCTGTCCATTAGTACCACACAGTAACTTGTGTCTGTCCACCTGTTAAACATGGTAACATGTGTCTGTCCGTCGGTACCACACAGTAACTTGTGTCTGTCCGTCAATACCACACAGTAACTTGTGTCTGTCCGTCAATACCACATAGTAACTTGTTTCTGTCCGTCGGTACCACACAGTAACTTGTGTCTGTCCATCTGTACCACACAGTAACTTGTGTCTGTCCGTCGGTACCACACAGTAACTTGTGCCTGTCCGTCGGTACCACACAGTAACTTGTTTCTGTCCGTCGGTACCACACAGCAACTTGTGTCTGTCCGTCGGTACCACACAGTAACTCGTGTCTGTCCGTCAGTACCACACAGTAACTTGTGTCTGTCCGTCAGTACCACACAGCAACTTGTGTCTGTCTGTCGGTACCACACCTGTCCGTCAGTACCACACAGCAACTTGTGTCTGTCTGTCGGTCCCACACAGCAACTTGTGTCTGTCCGTCAGTACCGCACAGTAACTTGTGTCTGTCCACCTGTTACACGCAGTAACTTGTGTCTGTCTGTCCGTCGGTACCACACAGCAACTTGTGTCTGTCCGTCGGTACCACACTACAACTTGTGTCTGTCCGTCGGTAGAGCACAGTAACTTGTGTCTGTCCATTAGTACCACACAGTAACTTGTGTCTGTCCACCTGTTACACACGGTAACATGTGTCTGTCCGTCGGTACCACACAGCAACTTGTGTCTGTCCGTCAATACCACACAGTAACTTGTGCCTGTCCGTCAAAACCACATAGTAACTTGTGTGTGTCCGTCGGTACCACAGAGTAACTTGTGTCTGTCCGTCGGTACCACACAGCAACTTGTGTCTGTCGGTACCACACAGTAACTTGTGTCGTCCATCAGTACCACACAGCAACTTGTGTCTGTCCGTCGGTACCACACAACAACTTGTGTCTGTCCGTCAGTACCACACAGTAACTTGTTTCTGTCCGTTGGTACCACACAGCAACTTGTGTCTGTCCATCAGTACCACACAGCAACTTCTGTCTGTCTGTCGGTACCACACCTGTCCGTCAGTACCACACAGCAACTTGTGTCTGTCCGTCGGTACCACACAGCAACTTGTGTCTGTCCGTCGGTACCACACTACAACTTGTGTCTGTCCGTCGGTAGAACACAGTAACTTGTGTCTGTCCATTAGTACCACACAGTAACTTGTGTCTGTCCACCTGTTACACACGGTAACATGTGTCTGTCCGTCGGTACCACACAGCAACTTGTGTCTGTCCGTCAATACCACACAGTAACTTGTGCCTGTCCGTCAAAACCACATAGTAACTTGTGTGTGTCCGTCGGTACCACAGAGTAACTTGTGTCTGTCCGTCGGTACCACACAGCAACTTGTGTCTGTCGGTACCACACAGTAACTTGTGTCGTCCATCAGTACCACACAGCAACTTGTGTCTGTCCGTCGGTACCACACAACAACTTGTGTCTGTCCGTCAGTACCACACAGTAACTTGTTTCTGTCCGTTGGTACCACACAGCAACTTGTGTCTGTCCATCAGTACCACA